>NC_073407.1:1682834-1948315 GCF_028641065.1 Leucoraja erinaceus | reverse complement strand
AAATCCTTTGCAGATGAAAGCTAACATACCATTTTTCGGCTTTCCTTTCCTGCCTGCTGCACCTGCATGCCTCCCTTCAATGACTGTGTACCATGACACCCAGTCTCGCTGCATCTCCCCCTTCCCAATCGTCCACCATTTTAGATACTATCTGCTTTCCCTCTTTCCCCTTTTTTTTTTGCCCCATCACATGGGATAACCTCACATTTATCCACATTTACTTGCCTCTGCCAAACATTGCCCATCACACTTTCTAGCCTATCCAAGTCACTTTGCAGTCTCATTAGCATTCCTCATCACAGCTACCCACTGCCCTCCATTTTATGGTCAAACCGCCAACCTTGGAGAAATTGCCGTCAATTCCCATCATCCGTAATCATTTAATATATATTGAAAATAGCGTGGTCCCGCAGCACTGGAGCCCTTGCCGTACCCCCCCCAGTCACTGCCTGCATTGTGGAAAAGGACCGTTTACTCCTCTCGTTCTTGTCACCTCTTACTGGCAGAGAGTTCCAGAGACTCACCACTATCTGTGTGAAAAATGTTTCCCTCATCTCAGTACTAAAGGATTTCCCCTTTATCCTTAAACTGTGTCCCGCGTGTCCTGGACTTCCCCAACATCTGGAACAATCTTCCTGCATCAGACAAATGTAATTCAGGACTTTTCACTTCACAAGCAAAACCAGAATGACAGTTAGTGAAGAATTTGAATAATCACTGAGCGTTCTGTATGGCAACAATGTATTTGAGCATTGGGCATTGTGACATCACACGATGGAACGTTCACCATGGGCTGGGCTCCTGCAAAGGCATATATAAATGAATCCATTCCGATTGGACATATGTGAACATCGGGCATTGTGACATCACACGATGGAACATTCACCATGGGCTGGTGCTGCTTGTGTGGGTGAGAATCCAGTTTCTTTTTGAAATATTGAGGTGGTGGGGGGGGGTGAAGGATTTGATTAAAAAAGTGTACCTAAACACGACGAAATGTAATGAGGAGCGGATACTTAGAAAGAAAAGCGAAATCTCTACCGAAATGGAAAAGACGTCGGCGATTCTGCGTCCGGTTTCGGAGTTGCGGAGAATCAAAGGAAGAAACGCGGCCGGAAAGCCGTACATGCAAATGGATCCATTCCGATTGGACGTCCGCGAGCATCGGGCATTGTGACATCGCACGGCGGGAACGAATCGAAAGGCAGGAAGGGATCCGTACTGCAGGCGGACGGATTTGAGTTTTATATATTAATAGATAGAAGATAGATAGATAGATAGATAGAAGAGAGATAGATAGAAGATAGATAGATAGATGTTAAAAAATGCCTGCGAGGAAAAAAAAAGGTCGCCATGGAAAAAAATCGATACTTTTTTGTACTCGTAGGTTTAGTCGTAGTAGGTCGGCATGTTAGTCGTTGGTAATCGAGGGTATTTGAAGATAGTCTAAGGTAGTCGTAGATAGTCTTCATCATAGTCGAAGTGAGGTCGAAGGAGGTCGTCTTCACTCTCCACTATTCGGTGTCCAATTTTCCCGAAGTTAGTCGTAGCTAGTCGAAGCTGGTCTTCAACATGTCATTTTTTCAAACTCTTCTAAACTCGCCAATTAGATCGCCTAAGTAGGACAGCCCCTTAAGCTGCACGGAGGTGGGGAAGGCTAGGATTTTGTCCCTTGGAAGGCAGGATGCTGACGGATGATCTTTTAAAGATGTCTGGGTGGGTACATGGAACGTGTTTCCATAGGAAGTAGTTGAGGTTGTTACAAAAACATTTAATAAAACATTTGGGCAAATTCATGGATAGGACAGGGTTAGAAGGATATGTCCTCAACGCAGGGAAATGGGACGACCTTAGATGGAGCATTTTAGGACTAGCTGGACCGGATCTGTTTGATTTTTGGCCATCTTACTCAGAGTCCCCCTCCGCTGCGCAAGACAAGAGGATTTTTCCAATCGATGAAAAATAAAAGAGTTATTAATGTTTAACAAAATGTTGAGATTCTCTCTGCTCTCCCTGCTGATGGGAGAGACTATAAAACCCAGTGGTGTTGTGCCTCAGTCAGTCTCTGCAAGATGGAGGAAGCGAGAGGGTCACGTCTCTCTGAATAACACTGAACTCATGTCTACTCAACTGTGAGTGCCCTTAATGTGCTTTGAAAATGAAAATGTGGTTGCTTTGAAATGCTGTACTGCAAATGGTTGTTGGTGGTGTTCGCTTTGAAACGCTGCATGGCAAATGGTTGTTGGTGGTGGTTGCTTTGAAACGCTGCACTGCAAATGGTTGTTGGTGGGGGTTGTTTTGAAACGCTGCACTGCAAATGGTTGTTGGTGGTGGTTGCTTTGAAACGCTGCACTGCAAATGGTTGTTGGTGGTGGTTGCTTTGAAACGCTGCACTGCAAATGGTTGTTGGTGGTGGTTGCTTTGAAACGCTGCACTGCAAATGGTTGTTGGTGGTGGTTGCTTTGAAATGGCAAATGATTAAAAGTCTAAACTTGACAACTTCCTGTTTCCACTGTATATTGATTTTAGATAAAACACTACCACATACGGCTGTGATTTTTGGCCATCTTACTCAGTCCCCTTCCGCTCATCAGGTGCAGAGGATTCTTCCCATCAATGAAAAATAAAAGTGTTATTAGTGTATAAAAATAGTTGAGAATCTCTTTCCTGTCAATCACACCATTAAGGGCACGCCCCATCCGGTGGGAGGGGATTATAACACCCGGAAGTGTGGGTGGCTCAGTCTCTTCAAGATGGGGGAGGGAGAGGTTACGACTGTCTGAGCTGTGAATCAACTGAACACACTGACTATCTTCTGAACTGTGAGTTTATGTGGTGTTTTGTGTGGTTTTATGCTGGTTTCACCCTGCTTGAAATGGTATGAAACTGCATTTGAATGTGGTCGCCTTGCACACTGCATAAAATGGTATTAAACTACATTTGAATTTGGTGGCCTTGCACCCTGCATGAAATAGTATGAAACTGCACTTGAATTTGGTGGCCTTGCACCCTGCTTGAAATGGTATCAAACTGCACTTCAATTTGGTTGTCTTGCACCCTGCTTGAAGTGGTATGAAACTACATTTGAATTTGGTGGCCTTGCATACTGCTTGAAATGGCATGAAACAGCACTTGAATTTGGTGGCCTTACATCCTGCATGAAATGGTATGAAACTGCACTTGAATTTGGTGGCCTTGCACCCTGCTTGAAATGGTATGAAACTGTACTTCAATTTGCTTGTCTTGCACCCTGCTTGAGTGGTATGAAACTACTCTTGAATTTAGTGGCCTTGCACCCTGCTTGGTGGGATGAAACTTCACTTGAATTTGGTGGCCTTGCACCCTGCGTAAAGTGGCAGGAAACTGCACTTGAGTTTGGTGGCCCTGCACCCTGCTTGAAGTGGTATGAAACTGCATTAGAATTTGGTGACCTTGCATACTGCTTGAAACGGCATGAAACAGCACTAGCATTTGGTGGCCTTGCACCCTGCTTGAAGTGGCATGAAACTGCACTTGAATTTGGTGGCCTTGCATCCTGCTTGATGTGGCATGAAACTGCACTTGAATTTGATGGCCTTGCACTCTGCTTGGTGGCATGAAACTGCACTTGAATTTGGTTATCTTGCACCCTGCTTGAAGTGGTATGAAACTACACTTGAATTTGGTGGCCTTGCATCCTGCATGAAATGGTATGAAACTGCACTTGAGTTTGGTGGCCTTGCACCCTGCTTGAAATGGTATGAAACTGCACTCCAATTTGGTTGTCTTGTACTCTGCTTGGTGGCATGAAACTGCACTTCAATTTGGTTGTCTTGCACCCTGCTTGAAGTGGTATGAAACTGCACTTCAATTTGGTTGTCTTGCACCCTGCTTGAGTGGTATGAAACTACACTTGAATTTAGTGGCCTTGCATCCTGCTTGAAATGGCATGAAACAGCACTTGCATTTGGTGGCCTTGCACCCTGCTTGAAGTGGCATGAAACTGTTAACTTGAATTTGATGGCCTTGCACCCTGCTCGGTGGGATGAAACTGCACTTGAATTTGGTGGCCGTGCACCCTGCGTAAAGTGGCATGAAACTGCACTTGAATTTAGTCGCCTTGTACCCTGCATGAAGTGGTCTGCACTTGAGTTTGGTGGCCCTGCACCCTGCTTGAAGTGGTAAGAAACTGCACTTGAGTTTGGTGGCCCTGCACCCTGCTTGAAGTGGTATGAAAGTGGACTTGAATTCTGTCGCCTTGCACCCTGCTTGAAGTGGTCGGAAACTGCACTTGAATTCGGTGGCCTTGCACCCTGCTAGAAGTGGTAGGAAACAGCACTTGGATTCGGTGGCCTTGCGCCTTGCTTGAAGTGGTAGGAAACTGCAATTGAATTTGGTGGCCTTGCACCCTGCCTGACGTGGTAAGAAACAGCACTTGAATTTGGTGGCCCTGCACCTTGCTTTAAATGGAATTTCAAGGAATGGCTGTGAGTGAGCTGCCAGCACATCAGGCTTGAGTGACTGAGCTGCCACCCCAAGATTCCATTTGGCCCACAATGTCCATACTAGCCCTCTGGAAACCAGTCCCTTCAGCCCACAATACCCATACTAGCGCTCCAGAAAGCCACCCCACCCCCCCACTGGCCCCTATTGTAATAGGTGGAATATTGCATTGGGGGACCAGCCCTCCCGTGTGATGCTGAGACCCAACGGGTCCTACTTAGTCTAGTTGTATTATAGATCTCAGTATCACTGGGTGGCGCCAGCAATGGCTGTCTGCCTGTCCCTTCCTTCTTTGTGTTTTAATAGTACAGGTGCACAACCTTTTATCCGAAGATCCAAATAACGAAAACCTCCGAATAGCGGACATTTTTTCAGTCCTTGAAAAAAGATCCTTGAAATCGTTCACGGAGGGCGGCCCGCAGAGGTGACAGCGGAACCTCCGGTCGGTCCTCGAAGAAAGGGGAACTAAATCCCCATTCATAAAAGAGAAGGTGAGGGTATATTGCGCGAGAGGGTTAATAATTGACAATATGCTGCTGTCTGCCCGCTGAGTTAAAAAGTTCCCACGGTAGCCTCACGATACACAGTGTACCGTGAGTCTTGCGTTGGAACTTTTTAACTCAGCGGGCAGGGAGCAGCAGATTGTCGCTCCCTTCAGTTTCACCCCACCTACACCCCTCTGCTTCCCGGCCATGTGTGTGACCCCTTCCCTCCCCTCTCCAGCTCCCCGCCCATTGCACCGGCGTGGGGGCTTTGCACTGTCTTCACGTCGGCAATGCCAGTCACCGGAGACGTCAGGACCAACGGGACACCGACCCCCAGGCCCACTGCAAGCACGGAGATCCCAGAGACCCACAGCCAGCAGCAGCCCAGCCCCGTTCCAACTCCAGAGGAAAACTGCAAACTAGCGGGAGACATCGGGACCACCAGAAGCCGCTCCCCGATGGGCCGCTACGGCGACAAGTGGCAGTTCACCCACAGCCCGAGCTGTGCCCCCTCATCGGGACACCGACCCCCAGGCCCACTGCAAGCACGGAGATCCCATATCAGCAACTCCAGCCCAGCCCCGCTCCAACTCCAGAGGGGCAGAAACTGATGGTGCGCAAGGTGCGTCTTGTTCTTGGGGTCGCGCAGCTCGGGCTGTGGGCGAACTGCCACTTGTCGCCATAGCGGCCCATCGGGGAGCGGATTCCTCTGGAGTTGGGGGTGGGGGGGAGGGGGAGGGGGGTATTGTGCTGTTTGATCGCCCCCTGCTATCCCAGGGACAGGGAGACAGGACGTTCACCGAGGGCGGCCCGCAGAGGAGACAGCGGAACCTCCGGTCGGTCCTCGACGAAAGGGGAACTAAATCCCCATTCATAAAAGAGAAGGTGAGGGTACATTGCGCGCGGGAGAGTAGGAATCCCAAGACAAAGTTGAGTGAGCGTTCACCGAGGGTGGCCCGCAGAGGTGACAGCGGAACCTCGGGTCGGTCCTGGAAGAAAGGGGAACTAAATCACCTTCATAAAAGAGAAGTGGAGGGTATATTGCGCAGGAGGGTATATCGCCTACCTGGAAGAAACCAGACATTTTTTCCAGGATGTCGTCTGCACATCAAAGCTCACGTTTGGCGCCTCTGCTGCACACGGATATAAGAGTGTGAAAATGTCGCCTTAGCCCGCCTTAGGGCATGTAGCCCCGCTAGGGTGACATGAGTGCGAGAGGTGATTCAATGCTGCGGTCACATTTACAAATTCAGGAATTCATTCAACACACTGCATTTCATACAGACATTTATTCTGCAAGAAAAAACTACATTGAAGACTCAAACTCGCGACCGAGGAACTGCCGGGATCAAGGCGCAAACTCGCGACCTTGCGAATATGAGCCGGGCACTCTACCACTGAGCCAGCCATTAAAATCTACGCTAAAAAATTTCCATTCCGAAGACCGACAAATTCCAAATTACGAAAAGTGTCTGGTCCCAAGGCTGTCGGATAAAAGGTTGTGCACCTGTATGTGTTAAATGTATGTTTTTAGTGTTCTTTAGCTTGTTTTATGTGGGGGCGGTTGGGGTAACCTTGGTGGAGATTTGATTCTTTTCCGTATCGCATCTCTATCCACACTGCGGCCTAACATCGAGAAGTTGTCAGCCTTTGCTGGAGTCCGACTTTTGAGAGCTCCACCACGGGAGCTGCGGGACTTTCACATTGCGGAGCCCGCGATCACTTTGCCAGGGATCGACTTTGGAGCTCCAACAGTGGGTGATTGCGGACTTAACATCAGGGAGCTCGCGTTTTTTGGTCAGCAGGGCTCAAAATTAACGGTTGCCCGGGTGCTACGGACCACTCAAAGCGCCGCCGGGCAACCTAAACACCGAGTCATTTTGCCTGGCTTGGCAACCAGATACTGGTTTGTACTGAAGACAGACACTAAAAACTGGAGTAACTCCGCGGGCCAGGCAGCATCTCTGGAGAAAAGGAAGGCAACATTTTGTGCCGGCGGTGACGGCTGTATTGCGTGGGAAAGATACTAGGTGCGGGGTGAGGAAGGGTCAGAGAAAACGACGGGCCCCGAACAGCAGCTCAATCTCCTCCTCCTCCTCCCACTCTGATAGCGGCCGCTGCTTGCAAATCCGCTAGCGGCGCTTTCAATACAATCCTCCCGCACGCCGAGGCAGGGAGGAGGGAGGGAGGGGGAGGCCTCGGCGTGCGGGAGGGTTTGTATTGAAAGCGGCGTTAGCGCATTTGCAAGCAGCGGTCCTTATCAGGGCGGGCGGGGTGCGGGCAGATGAGGTGATGGAGCTCTGTCGCGGCCGCTGCTGCCGCTATGCGGGACCCGTCATTCGCTCCGACCCTTCTGAAGCAGCTGCACCAAAGATACTATAGCTATAAGATCTTTGAGCCCCACACCTTGCTGTTGGCTGGCGGAGGAGGAAGGCGGTGGCGAGGAGTTCCCAACGGCCAAGGCAGTGGGGCGATGTTGTCTGAGGAGCGCTGACCCTCCTTCCACCACAACTCGCCCTCCCACTCTCGCTCTCTCTCGCTCTCTTGTATGCCCCCTCCACCGCCTCCCCCTTATCCTGTGACACTTCCTCTCCATCCCGCACTGATCCCCATGCCTGCCTCTATTCAGTCCTAACTGACATTCCCTGTGCTGCCCTCCCCCTCCACCCCCCCCCCCCCCCCCCCCCCCCCCCCCCCCCCCCCCCCCCCCCCCCCCCCCCCCCCCCCCCCCCCCCCCCCCCCCCCCCCCCACCCCAACCCCCCCCCCCCCCCCCCCCCTCCTCCTACACTGGCCCCCTAATCATCCTGTACTTACCCCTTTCCCATCCATCCTGCACCTCCCCCATCCATCCTGTACTGATCCCCCATCCACCATGTACTGATCCCCCATCCATCCTGTACTAATCCATGCATTCATCCCGTACTGACCCACCCTCCATTTAACCTGCACCTTCACCTCATTTATCCTGCAGTGATCTCCCATTCATCCTGCAGACCGTCCTCCACACAGTACTGACCCCCCGTCCGATCCCCCATTCATCCTGTGTTGACCCCCCCCCCCCCCCCCTCATCCATCCAGCACTGATCCTCCCATTCAACAAGAATGGGGGGAACTGTCTGAAAAAGGGTCTCGACCCGAAATATTGCCTATTTTGTTTGCTCCATAGATGCTGCCTCACCTGCTGAGTTTCTCCAGCACTTTTGTCTACCCCCCTCCATCCCGTACTGAACCCCCCCATTCAACACCAACTGACATCCCCCGTGCTCTCCCCTCACAATTTTTACCTACTCCAATCCATCCATTCTGCACCGACTGTCTTCTAAAAAACACCCCCCCCCCCCCCCCCCATCTATCCACCCTGCGCACTGATTCACACACACACACCCCCCCCCCCCCCCCCCTGACCCTATTGTCCTGGAAATGTCTTCAGAGCGAACATTGACTATGTTTGATAACGGAATGCAATCAAATGTGTTTTAATTCCCATTATTTGTTTTAATCCATAAAGATGGATTAATTAAATTGTGAACACGTGAAACATTAAAACCGCAGTGTTCGATTGTCAATGCTGCCTTTGACACGTTAATACAGAATTCATTTTAACGGCAAACAATGCTCTTAATATGGAGTATCAGTACTGTAGTTATTTAATGAGCAACATTCACAACTATACGTATGCATATATGTTACCATGCTCCAGGATTTATTGACACAGGTTAATCATACACTGAATAATCCAACCACATTTTTGTTTGGAAGAGGAAAGAACTAATAGAAATTGCATTAATTGCAATGTGTAAAAAGAGTTGAGATACTGTCTTATAATTTTGCTGCATGTCATTGTGGGATATATCATGTCTTGATTGGTGAATATGTTTAGTTTGTGACTTTATTTGAAGCAGAAATAATATGCGAATGCTTCATTGAGTGTAATTCTGACTGGTAACTACGCACTTCGTCCGAGCACATTATCGCACGGGTCATGCAAGCCATCTTAAATGACCACCTAAACTGTCATTTGGCAACCTAAAAAGCGGCCAAGATTGCTCGGCTGGCAACAGGGAAAAAAAAGTTAAGCGAGAGCCCTGGTCAGAGATCAACTTCGGGAACTATTAAGGAAGCCTATTGGTTTATTTTGCGATGTGACCGTCCCGACTGGCGTGGGGCGAGGGGGAGAAAAACTCTGTGCTTGTGGGAGTTTCGACTTGTTCTGCTGGTCTTTTGACCGTCCCGCTTTAATACAGTGGCAGGCTTCTTCGGTTTCGTGGCTTGCGGGTGCTGTCGGTGCCCTGACCGTGGAGAAAAAAAAGAGGAAGTTAATAGGACTTTTTTGCCTTCCTATACAGTGAGGAATGTGGGGAATCCACTGTGGTGGATGTTTGTTAACTTTTACGTAGTTTTGTGCTTTTCTTTTCGTATGGCTGCATGGTAATTCACATATCACTGTACCTTAATTGGTACTTGACAATAAAAGACCTTTGAAGGTGGCAGAAATGTTGAAAAATGATACGTTGGATGCATAGGCTGGTGGGTGAAAGATAAAGACCAAGGAAAGCCGAAAGGTCTGACGTAGATAAGTCACCTGGACTAGATGGATTACATCCCTGGGTTCTGAAAGATGTCGTTTTAGAGATTTTGGCGGCATCTTTCAAGAATCAGGAAAGTCAGGAGTGGTCCCAGAGGACTGGAAAATTATAAATGGTACTTTAGAGTTCAAGAAGGGAAAGATAGATCAGCCACGATTGAATAGCGGAATAGACTCAATGGGCCAAAGGGCCTAATTCTGTTCCTATGACTTATGAACTTGAACTATCACTTGTTCTGTCTGGGGGTTGGGGAGCGTGAGCCGAGCTACAGAGAACACGAGTGAGGGATCCATCCAGGACAGCACGGGGAAACCGTATTTACAAAAGGAAGAGGACATCTCAGAGGTCCTAGAGTGGAAAGCCTCATCTTGGGAGTAGATGCGGCAGAGATGGAGAAATTGAAAGCAGGGGATGGCATCTCCTGCAAGAGGCGGGGTAGTAGGTGATAACTGCGGGAGTCAGAGGGTTTGTAGGAGACATCAGTCGATAGTCTGTCCCCTGTGACGAAGATACATCATGAAAGGGGATTGGTGTTGGAGATAGTCCAAAGGAAATTGAGGCCAGGGTGAAAGTTAGTGGTTAGGTTTATGAAATGAATGCGTTCTGCACGGGTGCAGAAGCTAACCCGTCAATGTCGCAAAGAGTTTGGGGATGGTGCCCGAATATGCTTGGAACAAGGATTGGTCAACGTAACCAATAAAAAGACAGGCATAGCTTGGGCTCATGGGAGTGCCCATGGCTACACCTTTAACTTTAAGAAAGTGAGGAGTCAAAGGGAAGTTGTTGAGGGTGACGGCAAGTTGTACAAGGTGGAGTAGTGTTTGTAGAGGGGAACTGATTGGGTCTTTTTTTAAAGAAGAACCGGCTCTGAGATCTTCCTGGTAAGAAATGAAGGCATAAAGGAACTGGACATCCATGGTAAAGATGGGACAATGGGAACGAGGAATTGCAGGTTATTGAAGTGTTCAGGAGCATGTGAGGTGTCTCGGATATGGGCTTGAAGGACTGGACAAGCGGGTTCAAGATGGAACCAAGGTGTTTGGAGATCAGTTCAATGGGGCAGGAGCAGGCAAAAGCAATGAGTCTGCCAGGGCAGAGCTGTTTGTGGATTTTGGGATGGAAATAGAAATGGGCAGTACAGGGCTGGGGAACTAAAAGGTCGGAGGCTGTGGAATTATAAGATTGTAGGCTGCGGAGGGGAAATCGCCAGAATGATAAGATCAGTAATGGTCTGGAAGATGTTGCCTTTTTGTTTTTATGAGGTCATGGTCTAGGGGTATGTATGTGCTGGAGTAACATGTAAGCAGGCCAGGCAGCATGTCTAGAGAACATGGCTAGGCAACGTTTTGGGTCGACCCTTTTTCACACCGATTGTATGGAAGGAGAAGAAAGCTGGAAAAGGGATGAGGCAGGACAAAGCGTGGCAGAAGGCAGGTATGAGGAGGAATCTTAGCGAGCTGGTGCCTGTAAACATATAAAGATATTAAATTTGTGTTCGCTGGTCTCACATAAAACTTCATTGAAAAGGTTCCAGGGGAGGCAGCGATCACATCTGCCTCACAAGGGGGCGTATCTTGAGCCCAGTGGAGGAAGAGCGAGTGTCAATTACGTAAGCTCAGCCCACGTAATTGATGCTACCTCACTCACCCTCCACGTTAGCTAGCTTCAGCAGAGCGGCGCAGGCCAAAGATCATGGAGTGCAGCAAGATATGCCACTCGGCGAAAAAATGGTCATTGGGAAGGTAGACTTTGTCAGTACATTAGAAAGTTATTAGATTTTTTTGAAAAATAGATCTATGCTTATCACAAAATAAAGTCATAATTTTTTGTACTTCTGTACATTTTTGTTTAGTTCATGTAAGGCAGGAGTCTCCAAAATATGGCCCGTGGGACACATCAGGCCCACCACCCAAATTTTTAAGCTCAGGTTCGAGTCGGGGAGCGTGGCGGCCCGGGGCTGCTCTTAGTGTTGTTACCGGTTAGATCCCTCGAATTGTCAGAGCCGAGACATCACAGGGCCGCCACGAAGAAGGGTGCAATTGTGCGGTGGGGGTGTTGGCGGCGGTCTGAATGGGACGGCTGCGGGTTATAACGTGCCATCGTTCCTCTCTGCCCATTCTCTCTCTGCCCATTCTCCCCCTCTCCCAAATTCTCTCTCCCTTCTCATTCTTTCCCCCCTTCTCTCTCCCTCTTTTCCCTCCTTCTATCTCTCCCTTCTCCCTCCCCCTTCTCTCTCCCCCCCCCCCTCTCTCTCTCCCCTCCCCTCCCCCCCTTCTCTCTCTCTCCCCCCTTCTCTCTCCCCCCTTCTCTCTCTCTCTCCCCCCTCTCTCCTCTCCCTCTCTATCTCTCTCTCTCTCTCTCCTCCCCCCCTCTCTCTCTCTCTCTCCCCCTTCTCTCTCTCTCCCCCCCTTCTCTCTCTCTCTCCCCCCCTCTCTCCCCTCTCTCTCTCCCCCCTCTCTCTCTCTCTCTCCCCCTCTCTCTCTCTCTCTCTCTCCCCCTCTCTCTCTCTCTCTCTCTCTCTCTCTCTCTCTCCTCTTCTCTCTCTCTCTCCCCTTCTCTCTCTCTCTCTCCCTCTCCTCTCTCTCTCCCTCCCCTCTCTCTCTCCCCCTCTCTCTCCCCTTCTCTCTCCCCTTCTCTCTCTCTCCCCTTCTCTCTCTCTCTCTCCCCTTCTCTCTCTCTCTCCCCTCTCTCTCTCCCCCTCTCTCTCTCCCCCTCCTCCTCTCTCCCTCCTCTCTCTCTCTCTCCCTTCCCTCTCTCCTTCCCCTCCCTCTCTCTCCCCCCTTCTCTCTCTCCCTCCCCTTCTCTCCTCTCTCTCCCTCTCCCTCTCTCTCCCCCCTTCTCTCTCTCCCCCCTTCTCTCTCCCCCTCTCTCTCTCCCCCTCTCTCTCTCTCTCCCCCCCTCTCTCTCTCTCTCTCTCTCTCTCTCTCTCTCTCTCTCTCTCTCTCTCTCTCTCTCTCTCTCTCTCTCTCTCTCTCTCTCCCTCCCCCTCTCTCTCTCTCTCCCCCTTCTCTCTCTCTCTCTCTCTCTCTCCTTCTCTCTCTCTCTCTCTCCTTCTCTCTCTCTCTCTCTCTCTCCTCTCTCTCTCTCCCCCCTTCTCTCCCTCTCTTTCTCTCTTTCCCTTCTCCCCCAGCCCTTCTCTCTCTCTCTCCTTCCCAGCCACGGCTCCACTCCTCTCTCTCCTCTGGAAGACGCGGTGATCAATACAGGAAGGGCCAGGCCACTGATACTAACCAGAGCCTCCCCAGCCATTGACCTCACCGCACGTCACTGCCCCGACAGTCCTTTCAGGTTAGGCAGAGGTTCACTTGCACCTCCTCCAACCTCATCTACTGTACCCGTTGTTCAAGATGTTGACTCTTATACATCGGCGAGACCAAACACAGACTGGGCGATCGTTTCGCAGAACACCTTCGCTCAGCCCATGTGAACCAACCTGATCTCCCAGTTGCTGGACACTTTAATTCTCCTTCGACATTCCTAGACCTTTCTGTCCTTGGTCTCCTCCATTGTCAGAGTGAGACTAAACACAAAGAACAGCATCTCATATTTCGCTTGGGCAGCTTACAGCCCAGTGGTATGACTTTTGATTTATCTCACTTCAGGTAGCCCCGGCATTCCCTCTGAAGAAGGGTTTTTCGGCCCGAAAAGTTGCCAATCTCCTTCGCTCCACAGATGCTGCTGCACCCACTAAGTTTCTCCAGCATTTTTGTTTAACCTCTCTCTCTATCCCTCCCCCACCAAAGTCACACTAGCTTTTCATTTTCACCCTACAAACAGCTCACTTACGGTAAATGGTAAAGAAAACGGCTTGTTTTCTTTACCATCCTTACTTTTTTGCATATCTTTCATTCATTGTTCTTTATCTCTCCACATCACCATTGATATCACTTGTTTCCCTTATCCCTAACCATTCTGAAGAAGGGTCTCGTCCTGAAACGTCACCCATTCCTTCTCTCCAGAGATGCTGCCTGTCCCGCTGAGTTACTCCAGCTTTTTGTTTCTATCTTCGGTTTAAACTAGCACCTACAGTTCCTTCTTACACATACCTCCTCTGGTAGCTCATTCCATATACCTAACAGCCTCTGAGCGAAGAAATTGCCCCTCTGGTTTCTATTAAATCTTTCCCCTCACACAATTATGACTTCTGATTCTTCATTCCACTACCCTGGGTAAAAGTGTGCATTCATCCTATCTCTTCCCCTCATGCCGTCTTTTCACAGCACATTCACTGAGTGATTTGAATTTTAAAGTCCCACCCCGGCTGGTATGGTGGAAACAGAACACCCATCCCTACATTAACAGAGGGTGTGGGTGTCAATGCAATGACCACACAGTGCAAGTGCACACCACTCTTCATGCACAACCCACGCATAAGTGTTCCTCATCTCATGGAGACTAGGTATGTTGCAAAACTTACCTTCAGCTGCGCTGCAGTTCTGCTGCTGCCCGTGTGCGCGACTTTGGCGCCTTTGAGAGGGGGGCGGGTTTAAAACGCGATTTTCTCTAGGCTGTTGAAATCGATGTTGTTCAGCCTACTTAGTTGCTGACGAAAAATCGCTGCGAAATTCGTTCGCTGCAGGTATTTTTAAACTAAATTGGATTATTTAATTGTTATAGATTAAAAATCAACCTCTAAAGCTGCGAACCCCGACAACGGGACGGATCTCATGTAGGGGACAAGGCAAGGTAGGTTGTTTATTTTTACATTAAAAAGGTCTTCTTAAGATCCCTTTATACAAAATGTTATGTTGCGAGTAGCTGACTTGGGGGCCCATTCAATCCCGCAGTATCTTTCATGCCGACATGGGGTACAAATTCACTGCAATGGCAGCGTTCTAAACCAGCGCGTTCCACAGAATTCCACTGGCAAGCTGATTTAAATGGCCATTAATTTACAGCAATTGAACACTAAATCCCTTCCATTTGGCCTATAAATTAATGTAAATGAGATTTAAAAATCATGTTTTATTGTGAATTCTTGTCTGAATGTTCTTTGGACACTTAGGCTATTTAAAAATGTTAGTCTTTCCTTAAGAAATGGATAGATGTTTAGATCAAGTAATTGAATTTTGGAATTAGCTACAATTGGGTAACTAACTAATTATATGCTTTAATTTCAGGTCATCCAAGTAAGATTGTTTCATATTTGTTTCCGAATGCTTCAATCTATAATAACTGAAAATGTCTTTCAGTTCTCTTAATTTTTAATAAAGTTATGGGCTTTACTGTCCTCGATCACAGCTTTTGTGTTAAGTCAATGGAAAATCAATAGGGAACAAGATGCTAATTTCCGAGTATGAAAATGGCCATAACTTTTTTAATACTGAAGATATGAAAGTGAATTAGGTGTCAAATTAAACTTCGTTTTATGCTTTATCTGGTGGATAAATTGCAGACTTGATTTTTAAAATCTCAACATTTTGTAACATTGCTATAGAGACTATTATCCCCACATGTAAAAATATGGGGAGTGTAAGGGTGATGATTCAATAATTACACAGAGTGTAAGTGGAGCAATGCAATGTCGGCAGCTGTAGAAAATGGACCAGGGAGAAATCAGCTCACCGTCAGTTCTCGGGAACAGAACTCTTGATGCTGACGGTTTCGTTGCTGACTCGTGGCCAAAGCTCCTCTAGAATCTTTGCTAATGGCCATGGCGCCCTGGGCGGTTGGAAAGGCGGGAGCCGCGCCGCGCGCCCGGCGGGAGGGGGAGGGGGAGGGCGCAGGCGCAGGCGCGCGCCACCACCACCTCACCAAACAAACATGGCGTCGGCCAACGGTTGCGCGGCGCAGCCCGCCCTCACCTGTGGTCCCGTTACCGACTGACTAACTGAGCGGCTGCAGCGGGCACCACAGGTACAATCATCCCAGATTTTTTAAAAAAGAGACCTCCTATTTTGATATGGTCATTTATATTGCATCGTGTATCGGAATTAAAGGGGGGCGTGGGGGGGGAGGGATGGAGCGTAGAAGCGTTACCATGTCAACCGATGGCCGACACAAACTCCCACATAAAGCGTTGGGGCTGAACAGGCAGGCGGCGATTCCGCTTCTGGAGGGTTTAAATGGGCAACAAACTCCGAAATATTAATTGCCCTCACTTATAAAAATTACTTTTGCAGCAAAGACGTTTATGGTGGATTGGTGACGTGTCGGAATTCCAATGTTGGTGAGTGAATTCTATCCACGCATCAATTTTTTAATTAAAAAAACATTGACAAGAGGACTGAGGGTGGTAGTGGTTAAACCCATCGACTCTTCTTTGCACATCCGGCAGGAACCTGCATGTACTTTTAAAATATATTTGTTGATGCACTGGAACGCCGTCCCTGTTTAGAAGTTAGTACATTGCGGATGAGGACGAACATTATGCCCTCCATAATGTTTGGGACAAAGACAGATCATTTTTTTATTTGCCTCTGTACTCCGCAATTTGAGATTGGTAATAGAAAAAAAATCATATGTGGTTAAAGTGTACATCGTCAGATATAAATAAAAGCCATTTTTATACATTTTAGCTTCACCATGTAGAAATTACAGCTGTGTTTACACATCGTCTCCCCATTTCAGGACACCTAAATGTTTGGGACACATGGCTTCACAGGTGTTTGTAATTGCTCAAGTGTGTGTAATTGCCTCAATGCAGGTAAAAGAGAGCTCTCAGCACCTACTCTTTCCTCCAGTCTTTCCATCACCTTTGAAAACCTTTATTGCTGTTTATCAACATGAGGACCAAAGTTGTGCCAATGAAAGTCAACAAAGCCATTATGAGACTGAGAAGCACGAATGAAACTGTTGGAGACATCAGCCAAACCTTAGGCTTGCCAAAATCAATGTTTGGAACATCATTAAGAAGAAAGAGAACATTGGTGAGCTTACTAATTGCAAAGGGACTGGCAGGCCAAGGAAGTCCTCCACAGCTGATGACAGAGGAATTATCTCTACAATAAAGAAAAATTCCCAAACACCTGTCCGACAGATCAGAAACGTGCTTCGGTAGTCAGGTGTGGATTTGTCAATGACCACTGTCCACAGAAGACTTCATGAACAAATACAGAGGCTACAGTACAAGATGCAAACCACTGGTTAGCTGCAAAAATAGGATGGCCAGGTTACAGTTTGCCAAGAAGTGCTTAAAAGAACAACCACAGTTCTGGAAAAGGCCTTGTAGATAGATGAGATGAAGATTAACATATCATAACTTAACTAGTGATGGCAAGAGCAAAGTATGGAGGAGAGAAGGAACTGCCCAAGATCCAAAGCATACCACCTCATCTGAGAAATACGGTGGTGGGGGTGTTATGGCCTGGGCATGTATGGATGCTGAAGGTATTGGCTCACTTATTGTCATTGATGATACAACTACTGATGATAGTAGCATAATTAATTCTGAAGTGTATAGACGCATCCTATCTGATCAAGTTCAAACAAATGCCTCAAAACATTGGCTGGAGGTTCATTCTACAGCAAGACAATGATCCCAACCATACTGCTAAAGCAATAAAGGAGTTTTTCAAAGCTAAAAAATGGTGGACTGAAATGGGGGGGGGGGGACTGTATAAACACAGCTGCAATTTCTACAAGGTGAAACCAAAATGTGTAAAAATGGCCTTTATTACAATGTGTACTTTAACCACATGTGATTTTTTTTTCCTTCTCTATTACAATAGATAATTGTATTGTATATCTTTATTGTCATTTCCTGAGTATTCACATACCCAGAGGAAACAAAAAAACGTTGCTCAAACCAATGTCCATTCAGTGTGCATTAAAAATAAATATAAATAAAAATACATATCATGAACAAATTTAACACTCTACTAAACATTCAACAGGCGTTCCGATCGGCAGCGGCACGACAGTGGCTCTGCTGCAGTGTGTTCAGGTTGGTGGTTGGTGCGCGATACTTTGGCAGGGGGCAAAGACCGTTTGTCAGTCTTATAGCCTGCGGGAAGAAGCTGAGGAGCATCCTGCTGGTTTTGCAGCTAATGCTCCTGTACCTCTTCCCAGATGGCAGGATGGAGAATATGTGATGCGATGGGTGGTAGCGGTCTTTGATGATGGAGATGGCTCTGCTGATACATCTCTTCCTGTATATGTCCAGCAGGAAAGGTAGTGGAGCACCAATAATCCTGCTGGCGGTCTTCACAATCCTGTCAAGTTGGTGTCGTTTGTACGCCTTGCAGCTCACGAACCAGGAAGTGATGCCGTAGGTCAATGTGCTCTCGATTGTCCCCCTATAAAAAGTCCATAGGTGTGTAGTGGGGAGACCTGCTTTACGTAGTCTACGGAGAGGGTGTGGTCGCTGCTGGGCTCTCTTGACCAGTGCTGTGGTGTTGGCCGTGGACGTCAGGTCATCTGACAGGTGTAGTCCTAGGAACTTCACATTGCTGACCCTTTCCACATCAGCTCCATCGATGTGCAGAGGTGTATGGTGTTGTTTCCCCGCCCTCCTGAAGTCACCCACCATCTCCTTAGTTTTTCCCACGTTGAGAATGAGGTTGTGGGATTTGCACCAACCTGTGAGCAGCTCCACCTCCATCCTGTACGCTGACTCATCATTGTCACTGATGAGACCCACCACTGTTGTGTCATCAGCGAACTTGTTGATGAAGTTGTTGTTGAGTCTAGCAGTGCAGTCGTGTGTCAGCAGACTAAACAGCAGGGGGCTTAGGACACAGCCTTGGGGTGAGCCAGTGCTCACGGCTATAGTTTTTGATGTCCTACTGCCCACCCTGACTGTCTGCTGCCGTTGCGATAGAAAGTTCAGGACCTAGTTGCATGTGCCAGCATCAACCCCCAATAGCTCCAACTTCTCCACCAGCTGCTGCGGAATGATTGTATTAAAAGCAGAGCTGAAGTCTATGAAGAGGATCCTGGCATAAGTATTTTTCCAATCAAGGTGTGACAGTACGAGGTGTACGACAATAATAGGTGCAGGATTAGGCCATTCGCACACCCCCCCCCCTCCCCTCCCTCTCCTCTCCTCCTCTCCCCAACATTGGGAACGTGTTTCCTGCCGCTAGTGTCCAATCCCTTAATAATCTTATGTTTCAATGAGAGCCGCTGTCATCCTTCTAAACTCCAGTGTATACAAGCCCAGTCGGTCCATTCTATCAACATATGACAGTCTTGCAATCAACCTTGTGAACCTATGCTGCACTCCCTCAATAGCATGAATGTCCCTCCTTAAATTTCCTCCACAACACTCCAGGTGTGGTCTCACTGGGGCCCTGTCAAACTGCAGAAGGACCACGTTGCTCCTATACTGAACTCTTGTTATAAATGCCAACATGCCATTAGCTTCACTACCTGCATGCTAATGCACCTGTCCCACGTACCAAACCTGAACGGAAACCTCTGGAGACTTTGCGCCCCACCCAAGGTTTCTGTGCGGTTCCCGGATGTTGCAGGTGGTTGCCGGAGGTTGCAGGTAGTGGAAGCAAGTAGGGAGGCTGACAAAAACCTCCGGGAACCGCACGGAAACCTTGGGTGGGGCGCAAAGTCTCCAGAGATTTCCGTTCAGGTTTCCTAAGTGGGACAGGGGCATTACTTTCAGTGACTGGTGAACAAGGACCCCCCAGATCTTGTTGTACTTCCCCTTTTCCCAACTTGACACCATTCAGATAATAATCTGCCTTCCTGTTTTTGCCACCAAAGTAGATAACCTCACATTTATCCACATTAAACTGCATCTGCCCATTCTTCACCCAACCTGTCCAAGTTACCCTGCATCCTCATAGCATCCTCCTCACAGTTCATACTGCCACCCAGCTTTGTGTCATCTGCAAATTTGCTAATGTTACTTTTAATCCCTTCATCAAAATCATTAATGTATATTGTAAATAGCTGCAGTCCCAGCACTGAGCCTTGCGGTACCCAGGGCTCTCAATTAAACTTTTTTTCCCTGTTGCCATCCGGGCAACCTTGGCAGCTGTTTATGTTGCCAAATGACAGTTTAGGTGGTAATTTAAGACGGCTTGCATGACGCGTGCGATAATGTGCTCGGACGAAGTGCGTAGTTACCAGTCGGAATTATGCTCAATGAAGCATTCATATATTATTTCTGCTTCAAATAAAGTCACAAACTAAACTTATTCACCAATCAAGACATGATATATACCACAATGACATGCAGCAAAATTATAATACAGTATCTTAACTCTTTTTACACATTGCAATGAATGCAATTTCTATTATTTCTTTCCACTTCCAAACAAAATTCTGGTTGGATTATTCAGCTTATGATCAATCTCGGTGGGACCAAGCGTAGGCTTTGCGATTGCTTCGCACAACGCCTCCACTCAGTTCGCAATAACCAACCTGATCTCCTGGCGGCTCAGTACTTCAACTCCCCCTTCCATTCTGAATCCGAACTTTCTGTCCTGGCCTCCTCCATGGCCAGAGTGATGCCCACCGCAAATTGGAGGAACAGCACCTCATATTTCACGTGGGTAGTTTACACCCCAGCGGTATGAACAGTGGCTTCTGCAATTTCAGGTAGTCCTTGCTTTCTCCCTCCTTCCCCTCCCATTCCCACCTCTCCCACGGCCTACTGTCTCCGCTTCTTCCTTTCTTTCTTTCTTCCCCCCTTTCCCCCCCCCTCCCCCCCCCCCCCCCCCCCCCCAACATCAGTCTGAAGAAGGATCTCGACCCAAAGCATCGACTATTCCTTCGCTCCATAGATGCTGCCTCACCCACTGATTTTCTCCAGATTTTTTTGTCTACCAATGGGATCCCAACACTGGCCATATCTTCCCATCTCCTCCCCTGTTGGCTTTCTGCAGAGACCGCTCCCTCCGTACCTCCCTGGTCAATTCATCCCTTCCCACTCAAATCGCCCCCTCTCCTGCATTTTCCCTTGCAACCGCAGGAAATGCTACACTTCGCTTTACCTCCCCCCTTGACTCCATTCAAAGATCCAAGCAGTCTTTCCAGGTGCGGCAGAGGTTCACCTGCACCTCTTCCAACCTCATCTATTGCATCCGCTGCTCTAGATGTCAGCTGCTCTACATCGGTGAGACCAAGCGTAGGCTTGCCGATCGCTTCGCCCAACACCTCCGCTCGGTTCGCAATAACCAACCTGATCTCCCGGTGGCTCAGCACCAACTCCCCCTCCCATTCCGAATCCAACCTTTCTGTCCTGGACCTCCTCCGAGGCCAGAGTGAGGCCCACCATAAATTGGAGGAGCAGCACCTCATATTTTGCTTGGGCAGTTTACACCCCAGCAGTATGAACATTGACTTCTCCAATTTCAGGTAGTCCCTGCTTTCTCCTCCCCTTCCCAGCTCTCCCTCAGCACACTGTCTCTGCCTCTTCCTTTCTTCTTCCCGTTCCCCACCCACCCTCACATCAGTTTGAAGAAGGGTCTCGACCCGAAACGCCTATTGCCTTCGCTCCATAGATGCTGCCTCACCCGCTGAGTTTCTCTAGCATTTTTGTCTACCATTCACACAAGTTCTGTTATCCCACTTTCCTCACCCACTCCCTACACATTAGGGGCAATTTTAGAGACAAGTTAACCTACATAGCCAATGCATCTTTGGGATGTGTGAGGAAACCCACACAATTGCAGGTTGAATGTGTAAATCCACCACAGACAGTGCCCGAGGACAGGGTCGAACACAGATCTCTGGCGTGTGAGGCAGCAAGTCCACCAGCTGTGCCACTATATTTTATTTTCCAACACACAAAAAATTATACGGTGATAACTTTGGTTTCTAAAAATAAGAAACTAGCCATTTTCAGTCTTAAATCTCTAAGTGATGCTATGATCCCCTTTGCAGCTACTGTATGTTTTAATTCAGTTCAAGACTATGGGGCAGTACATTGGCCATAAAGTTGCTGCCTAAAAGTGCCAGAGACCTGGAATTGATCCTGAATATGGGTGCTGTGTGTATGGAGTTTGCTCCTTTTCCCTTTGATTGCATCAGTTTTCTCCGGGTGCTCTTGTTTCCTTCCACATTCCACAAAGGTGTGCAGCAACCCAAAATATAGTGTTTTCCTTTTGACCAGAGATTCTGTCTGACCTGTTGAGTTATTCCATCTTTTTGTGTCTATCTTCAGTTTACATCAGCATCTGCAGTTCCTTCCAACACACACAATACTATACAATAGAACTTTATTAATCCCAGGAGGGAAATTGTGTGTGTTTGTGTGTGTGTGGAGGTATATAACTCACACACACACACACACACACCACACACACATATATTTTCATATATAAATATACACTTTTGTTTTCTTGTTTATAACATTGTTTACATATTCTGTTGAGCTGCTGCAAGTAAGGATGTCATTGTTCTAACTGGGACGTGAGAGAATAAAACACTCTTGACTCTTGACTTACGTCGCGAATGTGTGGGATAGAACTAGTATACGGGTGATTGGTGGTCGGCGTGGACTCGGTGGGCATTAGTTCCTGTTTCCACGCTGTATCTTTAAATTAAACTAAAAACACTAAAACCAGAGGGAGTCTAAAGAAGGGTCTCTACACGAAACATCACCCAATTTCTTCTATCCAGAGATGCTGGCTGCTCAATGGAGTTCCACCGCACAATTAAAGCATGGAATAGTCTTCAACCTACCATAGTTACCCAACCAGACCCAACTAAATTTAAGGTAGCTCTTTTTTCCTCAAGAACCCTTTTTTGCTTAAGTCCAAGTCAAGAGTCAAGAGAGTTTTATTGTCATGTGCCCCAGATGGGGCAATGAAATTCTTGCTTGCTGTAGCACAACAGAATATGTAAACATAATACAGAACAGGAGATAAAAGTTTAATGTGTTTATATACCATAGACCATTTATATACAATAAATAAACAGATAAAGTGCAATAGGCTGTTATTGTTCAGAGTTTGGTGATGCCCCCCCCCCACCACCTCCAGTTTAAATTTCATTTAGAATATTTTTTGAGGACCAGGAAACCAAGAAGCAAGAGTTACTCCAGCTCCAGGGAGTGGTTCTGCGTTGGTTTTCGGCGGCGAAGCGGCGATCGGACAATAATGGCGGCCAGATCTCCCACAATGCAAAGGGAGGGAGAAAGTGCCCGACGCCAACCAGTTACCTTGGCAGTGCGCATGTGCAGGGCGGCCGATGATGTGCTGGCTGTGACAGTGCGCATGTGCAGGGGGAGGATGTGATGGCCGTGACAGTGCGCATGTCAGGGCTCTCGCTTAACTTTTGTTCCCTGTTGCCAGCCGGGCAACCTTGGCAGCTTTTTAGGTTGCCAAATGACAGTGTAGGTGCTCATTTAAGACGGTTTTGCATGACGCGTGCGATAATGTGCTCGGGCAAAGTGTGTAGTTACCAGTCGGAATTATACTCAATGAAGCATTCACATATTATTTCTGCTTCAAATAAAGTCACAAACTAAACATATTCACCAATCAAGACCTCATATATCCCACAATGACATGCAGCAAAATTATAATACAGTATCTCAACTCTTTGTACACATTGCAATTAATGCAATTTCTATTGTTTCCACTTCCAAACTAAAATGTGGTTGGATTATTCAGCGTATGATCAACCTGTGTCAATAAATCCTGGACCATGGTAACATATATGCTTAACCATGCACACTACAGATTGATGCAAGCATGTTTTCTGTGAAGGACTGAAAATTACCATAACATGGCCATAGCATGGGTCGTTATTGCTATTGGTACAGAATCACTCTCGCTTCCCACATAATTTATCCACAACAAAATATACAGATTGCAAGGAAATTTCTAAAAGGTTAAACATTACACTAACTGACAAGAGATGGCCAAAGGACATAACTGCAGCAAATGTTCTTTTGGTAATATATTTAAAGGTGTCAAGACGCCACATTTCCAGACATTCAGATTAGATGTACGTGTTGTGAACAGCAATGAAGATACCCAGTTTGTAAGCACCAGATTTAAATAAAATTATTGATAAACGCTTTTTCCATCATTCCCACTTCAGAATTAACGTTAAAATTTCAACTGAAATATCTCCTGACCAAATTTGTGATGTATATGATCGACTGTAGAAGTAAAACCTGGATAAATCCAACGTATAGGTGTGAATGTTGCTCATTAAATAACTACAGTACTGATACTCCATATTAAGAGCATTGATTTGCCGTTAAAATGAATTCTGTAATAATGTGTCAACGGCAGCAGTGACAATCGAACCCTGCGGTTTTAATGTTTCACGTGTTCACGTGATATAATTAATCCATCTTTATGGACTAAAACAAACATTTCCAGCACAATAGGGTCAGGGAGTGGTGTGTGTGTGTGGATCAGTGCGGGGTGGATAGATGGCGGGGGTGGGGGGTTAGAAGGCAGTCGGTGCAGAATGGATGGATTGAGGCGGGTGAATTAGTTTGTGTTGATTGGAGTAGGTAAAATTGTGAGGGGAGAGTACGGGGGATGTCAATGGTGTTGAATGGGGGGGTTCAGTACGGGATGGATGGGGTAGACAAAAGTGCTGGAGAAACTCAGCGGGTGAGGCAGCATCTATGGAGCAAAGGAAATAGGCAACGTTTCTTGTCGAGACCCTTCTTCAGACTGTTCCCCCCATTCTTCTTGAATGGGAGGATCAGTACAGGATGGATGGGAGGGAGGGAGGTCAGCACAGGATGAATGGGGGGAGGTGGATCAGTACAGTGTGGATCGGAGGGTCCGTGCAGGATGAATGAGTGGTCACTACAGGATGAATGAGGAAGGTGCAGGGTAAATGGAGGGTGGGTCAGTACGGGATGAATGTGTGGATTAGTACAGGATGGATGGGGGATCAGTACAGGATGGATGTAGGAGAAGTGCAGGATGGATGGGAAGGGGGGTAAGTCCAGGATGAATTGGGGGACCAGTGTGTATGGATGGGGGGGGGGGGGGGGTGGCAGGAGAATCAATGCGAGGTCGATAGGGTGATCAGCGCAGGATGAATAGATTGGGGGGGGGGGGGGAGGGGGAGGGGAGCACAGGGGATGTCAGTGGGGAATGAATAGAGGCGGGAATGGGGATCAGTGAAGGATGAACAGGAGGGGTCCCAGGATAAGGGAGGGGGGGGGGGGGTGGAGGGAGGCTGGGGGCGTGCAGAGAGAGGGGGGGGGGGGGGGGGGGGTGGGGGGGGGGGGGGGGGGGGGCGAGCGAGGTGGGGAGGAAGGAAGGTCAGCGTTCCTCGGACAACATCGTCCCGCTGCCTTGGCCGTTGGGATTTCCTCGCCACCGCCTCTCTCCCAACAGCAAGGAGCGGTGCAGCTCAAAGATCCTATAGCTATGGGATCTTTGGTGCAGCTGCTTCAGAAGGGTTGGAGCGAATGACGGGTCCCACACAGTGGCAGCAGCGTGCGGGCGGGTTTGTTTTGAAAGCGCCGTTAGCGGGTTTGCAAGCAGCGGCCCTTATCAGGGCCGGCGGGGTGTGGGAGGAGATGGAGCCGCTGTCGCGGTGGCTGCTGCCGCTGTTTGGGGCCCGTCATTCGCTCCGACCCTTCGTCACCACGCACATAGTATCTTTCCCACGCACGACAGCCATTGCCGCCACGAAACGTCGCGTTCCTTTTCTCCAGAAATGCTGCCGGACCCGCGGAGTTACTCCAGTTTTTTTTGTCTATCTTCGATATAAGCCAAGTTGCCAAGCCGGGCAAAATGTCTCGCCATTTAGGTTGCCCCGCGGCGCTTTGAGTGGTCATTGGCACCCGGGCAACAGCTAATTTCAAGCCCTGCATGTGAAAGGTGGCCAGCCGTGCCGGCAGATGAGGAGCGGCGGAGAGCAGAGAACCGGCAGCCCGGACACAAATGGCGGGTGGAGACGAAGAGCGACAGAGAGAGAGATAGGGAGAGGGGCACGCTCAGAGTTGAACGGCAGGTGTCCCGAGTGCTTGCCAAGTGGGGCAAATTGACATGACCTTTAGGTTGCCCAGCGGGACATTAGGTGGGCTTTGGCACCCGGGCAACCGTTAATTTCGAGCCCTGGGTACCCCACCAGTCACAGCCTGCCATTCTGAAAGGGACCCGTTAACCCCTTGTTTCCTGTCTGCCAACCAATTTTCTATCCATGTCAGTACCCTACCCCCAATTCCATGTGCTCTAACCTTGCCCACCAATCTCCTATGTGGGACCTAATGAAAGGCTTTCTGAAAGTCCAGGTACACTGCATTCACTGGCTCTCCCTTGTCCATTTTCCTAGTTACATCCTCAAAAAATTCCAGAAGATTAGTCAAGTGTGATTTCCCCTTCATAAATCCATGCTGACTCGGACCGATCCTGTTACTGCTATCCAAATGTGCGGCTATTTCATCTTTATAATTGACTCCAGCATCTTCTCTCTCCCGCCTTTCTTAAAAAGTGGAATAACTTTAGCTACCCTCCAATCCACAGGAACTGATCCTGAATCTATAGGACATTGGAAAATGATCACCAATGTGTCCACGATTTCCGGGGCCACTTCCTTAAGTACCTTGGGATGCAAACCATCAGGCTCTGGGGATTTATCAGCCTTCAGTCCCATCAGTCTACCCAACACCTTCCTGCCTAATGTGGATTTATTTCAGTTCCTCCTTCACGCAAGGTCCTCTGCCACTAGTACATTAGGAAGATTGTTTGTGTCTTCTTTAGTGAAAACCGATCCAACTTGTGTGCCATTTCCTTGTTCCCCATAATAATTTCACCTGTTTCTGCCTTCAAGGGTCCAACTTTGGTCTTAACTATTTTTTTCCTCTTCGCATTCCTAAAGAAACTTTTACTATCCTCCTTTATATTCTTGGCTAGCTTACCTTCGTACCTCATCTTTTCTCCCTGTATTGCCTTTTTAGTTATCTTCTGTTTCTCTTTAAAAGTTTCCCAATCCACTGGCTTCCAACTCATCTTTGCTACTTCTCTTTTGTTTTTATACTCTCCTTGATTTCCCTTGTCAGCCACGGTCGGCCCTTACCCCCTTTAGAATCTTTCTTCCTCTTTGGAATGAACTGATCGTGCACCTTCTGTATTATTGCCAGAAATACCTGCCATTGTTGTTCCACTGTCATCCCTGCTAGGGTATCTTTCCAGTCAACTATGGCCAGCTCCTCCCTCAAGGTTCAACTGTAATACTGACACTTCCGATTTTCCCTTCTCACTCTCAAATTGTAGATTAAAACGTATCATATTGTGGTCAAATTATGGAGTACGGAGGCAAATAAATAAATGATGGATCTTTGTCCCTAGCATTATGGAGGGCACTGTAAGTCTTCTGTAAGACAGATTAAACTCTTCATACTGCGTCTCTGATTTGTACATTTAATCCAAGGCGGAACTTGGAGATTCTGCATTGTTAATTATTAAATTTGCATTTATTAATTATTGAAATTGCAATTATTTGATCGGCATTATCTGGCGGCCATGACCCTGAACTCGTATTGATCCCAGTTTGCATCGTTGTTTATAGCTTGGCCCAGTCACAGAAATCAAATTTGTGTGCTCTGGATAACATCTAGGGTAATGTTGCAAGGATGTCGGCTTGACATAACAGTTCTTCACGTGGTGTCCTTTTTCCAAGAATTCCCTTGTGAGCAGTAGAAGAAAATATTGAACCTTAAGTTCTAACATGCAACAGTTTTCACTGTTTTATTATAATATCTTACAGGGTTATTAGGTTAAGACACACGTTGCAGATTTATTTACATTTTTCATTATAATGCAAACATTTTTACTTTCAGCAGTGATTGAGTACAGCTAACACCATGCGGAAGAGGACCCCACAACTTGTAATCAGTGGACCACAAGCATCAAATAGTGATATGCAAAGCCCGGTCTCCTCTGTTATAAATCCAAGGACTAGATCACCGTCCCCAACAAGTAGACCTCATACTCCAGATTTATACAACCCCTCTGATTTTGCCGTGCAGCAGCTTGATATCAGTGATGAAAGCGAAGGAGGATCTGCCATTACATATTACACTGGAAGGGGTAAGCATTTAGATTTTGCATAGTTTAAAATCTACATTAACCCATATTTTCCTGTCAACGTACCAACACTAATCGAACTTGTTTTCCTCTAACATCTTCACAGTGCAGTAAGCGAGTTTGGTATTCCGAAAAACGGAAGGAATCATGGGATTTGTCAAAGGTCACTCGCTATAAAGAAAGAGCTAACAAAGCGCTGTCTGTATAAACTGTGTATAAGTTCTTATCTTTATTCATGATTTATGTTGTACAGGGTCTTGGTGTGACCACACCTGGAGTATTGCGTACAGTTTTGGTCTCCAAATCTGAGGAAGGACATTATTGCCATAGAGGGAGTGGAGAGACAGTTCACCAGACTGATTCCTGGGATGTCAGGACTGTCTTATGAAGAAAGACTGGATAGACTTGGTTTATACTCTCTAGAATTTAGGAGATTGAGAGGGGATCTTATAGAAACTTACAAAATTCTTAAGGGGTTGGACAGGCTAGATGCAGGAAGATTGTTCCCGATGTTAGGGAAGTCCAGGACAAGGGGTCACAGCTTAAGGATAAGGGGGAAATCCTTTAAAACCGAGATGAGAAGAACTTTTTTCACACAGAGAGTGGTGAATCTCTGGAACTCTCTGCCACAGAGGGTAGTTGAGGCCAGTTCATTGGCTATATTTAAGAGGGAGTTAGATGTGGCCCTTGTGGCTAAGGGGATCAGGGGGTATGGAGAGAAGGCAGGTACGGGATACTGAGTTGGATGATCAGCCATGATCATATTGAATGGCGGTGCAGGCTCGAAGGGCCGAATGGCCTACTCCTGCACCTAATTTCTATGTTTCTATGTGTAAAAATATATTTAATCTGAGGAACGGGGGTGCCAGTATCAGGAGAGCGGGGTGTAACAGCAAGATAGAGGGGGCACATGTGAGTGGGAGACAGGGGGCTGGGGAGAGACTGGACCGGCGGCTAAACATTTTCAGCAGCTGCGTGCACATAGACCCGTGCCTCATCCGCAGCCAGGATGGAACCCAGGTCCCCGAACCGCCCTGTCCCCGTCCCCCCTCCCTGAATGCACCAGCCTGGAACAGCGGCACCCAGGCCCACAGCCAGCGCGGAGAAGCGCCAATCCCAGCTCAACTCTGCCTGCCTCCACCAGGCCAACCGACAGTCCAGAGACCTGGACTCTACCCCGACCACGGACGAAAGGCAGGTCTGCACCCATGCAGATTCACAGCTACCGAGAATGTTTATAGCGAGTGACCTATGACCTGGGCATAAGCTGTCGGAATATTGAACTCGCTTATTATGATGGTTACATTGCCATAATTATTCTTGCTGCTGTTTCTTGTTTTAATTCTAATAGATTTTTTTAAATGATTAAATTAACTGGCTGATGATCACAAATAGGCTCCTACTGCAATATAACTGTATTTAAGTGCACAATGTGGACTGTATAGAACGCAGCTGGCAACTTTCAATGGGAAATGATGATTCCTGTGGAATTGTGAGAAAGTGCTGTGCTCTGGACTAGCCTTACGAGATGATCTGGAAACATTAAAGATTGATACACTGATGGAACTCCAATTCACTGTGGTGTATTATCATTACATATGTGTCTTTTTACAATACTGGAGCGATTTTGAGGATCAAGATTATTATTCAGGTTTTTACACCATTACACTGTTCTTAACAAAAATCTATCCATCATGTGAAACCTTACAAATAACAGACATCTCTATACTCTGATCTTGGATGTGGATGAGTGTGTGTATGTGTGTTTATTTGCTTGTGTGTTGTCACAACTTCACAAAAAAACGATGCGATAACGGTAAAGTTTTTACATATTCTGGAAGAGATTTTTCCCATGGAGTCCAAAGTCGACTTATCTGAAAATTTCAGGCTTTATTGCTCAAGTTATTACTGAAAATGTTCAAAAATCTGAAAATACTGAATTTAAAAACCGCTGCCTTTCGCTGATGATGTCACAATGGGTCTGCTCCATGCGCCCTTCTTCCACGCGCTGAGAGTGACGTCACACCCCCCCCCCCCCTGTTATTTCAAAAGACTCGGCTGGCTCGTGTAGCTCGGGTCCGGCCCTCGGCCCAGCCTGGGCCTCCCCCCCCCCCCCCTCTCTCTTCCCCCCGCCCTCTCTCTCTTTCCCCCCGCCTACCATTTTTTTGCCCCTCCCTCTCTCTCCCCCCCGCCCCTCTCTCTCTCTCCCCCCCCTCTCCTCTGCGCGATTTGTTGGCCCCCCCCCCCCCTCTCGCCCTCCTGTTGTTCCCCCGACCCTCTCTCTCCCCCCCCCCCCCCCTCTCCCCCCCCCCCCCGCCCTCTCTCTCCCCCCCCGCCCTCTCTCCTCTCCTCACTCTCACCCCGTTCTCTCTCTCCCCCCCCCCCCCCCCCCCCCCCCCCCCCCCCCCCCCCCCCCCCTTCCACCCTGGGGAAAAAGGTTCTGGCTGCCTACCCATTTTTTGCCCCTCATAATTTTATATACATCTATTACGTCTCCCCTCAACTTCCAGAAGCTCCACAACGACTATTACGGAGACATTTTACTTATTAAAAAATCATCCCAAATCAAACCTTCTGACGAATCAATGGCCATCGATATAGCTCAAATCCATAAGGTAATGTACTATTTAGATCGCGGGGTATGTTGCAAAACTTACCTTCAGCGTCGCTGTGGGTCTGTCGCTGCCCGTGTGCGCGATTTTGGCGCCTTTGAGAGGGGAGCAGGTTTAAAACGCGATTTTCTCTCGGCTATTCAAATCAAGGTTGTTCAGCCTACTTAGTTGCTGACGAAAAATCGCTGCGACATTAGTTCGCTGCACCTATTTTTAAACTATTGGTTTATTTAATTGTTATAGTAGGTTAAAAATCATCCTCTAAACCCGCGACCGGCGCCAACGGGACGGATCTCATGTAGGGGACAACGCAAGGTAGGCTGTTCATTTTTACATTAAAAAGCACTTCTTAAGATCCCTTTATACAAAATTTTATGTTGCGAGTAGCTGATTTGGGGGCCCATTAAATCCTGCAGTATTTCTCTGGGCATATGGGGTACAAATTCACCGCAATGGGAACGTCCCAAACCATCGCGTTCCACACGATCCCAGTCGAAAGCTGATTTAAATGGCCATTAATTTACAGCAATTGAACACTAAATTCCTTCCATTTGGCCTATAAATTAATGTCAATGAGAATTAAAAATCATGTGAATTCTTGTCTGAATGTTCTTTGGATACCTAGGCTATTTAAAAAATCTTAATCTTTCTTTAAGAAATGGATAGATGTTTAGATCTAGTAATTGAATTTTGGAATTAGCTACAATTGGGTAACTAACTATTTATATGCTTTAATTTCAGGTCATCCAAGTAAGATTGTTTAATATTTGTTTCAGAATGCTTCAATCTATAATAACTGAAAATTTATTTCAGTTCTCTTAATTTTTAATTAAGGTATGGGCTTTAGACTGTCCTCGATCACAGCTTTTGTGTTGCGTCAATGGAAAATCAATAGGGAACAAGATGCTAATTTCCGAGTATGAAAATGGCCATAACCTTTTTTAATACTGAAGATATGAAAGTGAATTAGGTGTCAAATTAAACTTCTTTTTATGCTTTATCTGATGGGATAAATTGCAGACTTGATTTTTAAAATCTTAAAATTTTGTAACATTGCTACACATTGGTGAAAATGTTTTGAAGGAATTTGAAATTTGACCCCCTTTGTCCCATTATTGTGTGCAGTACTGTAAAAAGACACATATATAGGAAAGTATTGGGAAACAGTTCAGTGTGCAAGATAGTGAATGTATTTAAGTTACTGAATTTGGTGTTGATGGAAAATCTGAACTGTGCATATAAATGCAAGTGGATGTTCCGTCAAGTTCCCCACCACCAATTTTTTAATTGTAAAGTTGGTTATTTATTTCGTTTTTCTATGCAAATATGTGGTACAAGTGAAAGTCATGAAAATGTATAGTACCCTGTACATGTATGGGGTTCTCGAAATGGTGACACAAAATAACTGATCAATTAAGTTTTCCGATAATTTTCTTATGATTTATGCGTTTTGAGGGTAAACCAAGCTGCAACAAAATGTGCCAGCAGCCCTAAGGGAAAAACGGGGTGGGTGTGGAATTGTATTTCCCTGCCTATGTCTAATAGTTCAGCAAGGTTTTTTTTCATACAGTACATTGTGTATCAATGGGAAAAACTAAAAGTATCATGTTTTGAAAGCACTCTGATCCATACAATTATGGGAGAAGTTGAAATGTAACTAAATATCATGCAGTCTTTTTTTACCTCCTTGATCATGCCCTCCCCTTTAAGTTTTCTTTTGTGATGGGCCTGGCTTCCACTTAGGCAAGAGAATTTCAGAGAAGGCTGCAGGACCCAATATCTCAAAGATTGGAATTGTCGGGTGGTGATTTCCAAACCCAGAGCTTTATGTCAACGAGCATGGGTCCAAAAAGAAGCTTTCTTACCTCTAACCCAAACAAAGTACAAGACAGATGGTTTTGCCAAATCCAGCTCTTTCTCATGAGAGAGACGCAAGGATCTGCAGATTCTGTAATGTTGCATAGAATACAAAATACACAGCAGGTTGGGCAGTATCTCTGGCGGATGTGGATAGGTGTTTTAAGTCTGGACCTTTCTTCAGGCTGTTTCCCGTGTGGACATGGGAACCTCACAAATCCTTCTCAAACCAGTCTGCGGAAGGGTCTCGATCTGAGGCGTCACCGATTCCTTTTCTCCAGAGATGCTGTCTGACCCACTGAGTTACTCCTGCATCCAAAGTGTATGTGCCAAACATACCTAGCTGAACTGATCTTTTCTGTGTGCACATGATCCATATCCCTCTATTCCCTGCACTTTGAAATGCCTATCTAAACGCCTCTTAAACACCATCTTGTTTCTTACAACACCTCCCTTAGCAATTTGTTCCGTGCTCCCGGCAGCCTCTGTAAAAAAAAATTGCCTTGTTCATCTCCATCAAACTTTTCCCCTCTCACCTTGTAGCTATGCCTTCTGGTGTTGGACATTTCCACCCTGGGGGAAAAGGTTCTGGCTGCCTACCCATTTTATGCCCCTTATAATTTTATATACGTCTATTACGTCTCCCCTCAACTTCTGTGTTCCAGTTTAAGTCTTTCCAACCTCTCCCTATAGCTGACTCTCTAATCTAGGCAGCATTTTGGTAAACCTCCTAGTAAAACACTAAAGCTTCCACATCTTTCCTGTAATGGGGTAAAGTCCTATAGAACTGCATCATGACTTCCTGACATATTCGATGCCCCGAGCAACAAAGTAAAGCATGACATATGACTTAATTACCACTCTTTCTACATGTGTTGCCAAAATATTGAATTAAAGGTCAAGCGAAAAGGTCAAGGCCTTGAACTCAAGTTGTTGAATCTTGTTTGAGAACCTGGCTACAGAGTTTATTATTTAGAATCATCATGACCACATACTTGCATGATTTTAGGGCAACCTGGGCAGAAAAAGGATATTGATTGATAAATCAAAACTGCATTCTTTTAACTTTTCAGATACAGTTTCTAAGAGCCCTGGAATCCGATACATCACTGAGAACCTGATCAAAAAATTGTCAAAACAAGAACAGTTGAGTTCTGTCCAGTCCCTCAATCTTTGCCTATCGAAAGCAGGAGGGAAGAAGTTTAAGGTAATACATAGGATTAAGTGCATTGATATAATGATTCAAAAGATTAAAGGGGAAAAGATTTAATCAAAATCTGAGGGGTAACTTTTTCACACACGGTGGTGGTGGTTGTCTGGAACAAGCTGCCAGAGGAGGTAGTTGAGACTGGGACTATCCCAACATTTAAGAAACAGTTAGACAGGTACATGGATAAGACAGGTTTGCAGGGAAATGGACCAAACGTGGGCAGGTGGAACTAGTGTAGCTGGGACATGTTGGCCGATGTAGGCAAGTTGGGCTGAAGGGCCTGTTTCCACACTGTATCACTCTATGACTCGCGTAACCTGAATTAGGTTGCTGAAAAATATGAATTATATTCCATTTGTAAAGGTATTAGTGTGGCGCATAAGTTGTACAATATCTACCTACCTATCTATCTATCTATCTATCTATCTATCTATCTATCTATATATAAAACTCAAATCCGTCCGCCTGCAGTACGGATCCCTTCCTGCCTTTTGATTCGTTGACGGCTGCTCCTTCCTCAGCTTCCAACACACTTCGAAACAATGTTGCAAGACAGGAACACTGAACTTTTCACTGCTGCAGCAGGCAGGATTTTTTTTTTTAAAGAGGCAGGGCAGTGGTGGAATCTTACTTTTGAGAACGGCTTCAGTTCCATTGGAGGAGACGGGTGCATGGTGGAATATTGGGTTGGGGGATCACACCATTGGGGGAGCAGACCCAACGGGTCTGCACTTGGTCTAGTATATATATAAAACTCAAATCAGTCCGCCTGCAGTACGGATCCCTTCCTGCCTTTCGATTCGTTGACGGCTGCTCCTTCCTCAGCTTCCAACACACTTCGAAACAATGTTGCAAGACAGGAACACTGAACTTTTCACTGCTGCAGCAGGCAGGGATTTTTTTTAAAGAGGCAGGGCAGTGGTGGAATCTTACTTTTGAGAACGGCTTCAGTTCCATTGGAGGAGACGGGTGCATGGTGGAATATTGGGTTGGGGGATCACACCATTGGGGGAGCAGACCCAACGGGTCTGCACTTGGTCTAGTATATATATAAAACTCAAATCAGTCCGCCTGCAGTACGGATCCCTTCCTGCCTTTCGATTCGTTCCCGCCGTGCGATGTCACAATGCCCGATGCTCGCGGACGTCCAATCGGAATGGATCCATTTGCATGTACGGCTTTCCGGCCGCGTTTCTTCCTTTGATTCTCCGCAACTCCGAAACCGGACACAGAATCGCCGACGTCTTTTCCATTTCGGTAGAGATTTCGCTTTTCTTTCTAAGTATCCGCTCCTCATTACATTTTGTCGTGTTTAGGTACACTTTTTTAATCAAATCCTTCACCCCCCCCCCCCCCCCACCACCTCAATATTTCAAAAAGAAACTGGATTCTCACCCACAGAAGCAGCACCAGCCGCAGCCAATCGGAATGGATTCATTTACATATGCCTTTGCAGGAGCCACAGCCCCGGTGAACGTTCCATCGTGTGATGTCACAATGCCCAATGTTCAAATACATTGTTGCCATATTGGGAGTACAGAGAATAGGCTGTGGGCCGAGGAGCTTTATTCAGCAGTTTCGTGACCCAAGTCACCAAACTACATGAAATTGTCACATATTGTGTAAAAATATTTATATATCACCCCTGAAACTCGATATGAAGAAGACTTGCACATTTTTATTAAATTAGAGAAAACCGGAAAAATGTCGGGAGTACAGAGAAGTTTCTCCAGACTGATTCCTGGGATGTCAGGACTTTCATATGAAGAAAGACTGGATAGACTCGGCTTGTACACGCTAGAATTTAGAAGATTGAGGGGGGATCTTATAGAAAATTCTTAAGGGGTTGGACAGGCTAGATGCAGGAAGATTGTTCCCGATGTTGGGGAAGTCCAGAACAAGGGATCACAGTTTAAGGATAAGGGGGAAATCTTTTAGGACCGAGATGAGGAAAACATTTTTCACACAGAGAGTGGTGAATCCCTGGAATTCTGTGCCATGGAAGGTAGTTGAGGCCAGTTCATTGGCTATATTTAAGAGGGAGTTAGATGTGGCCCGTGTGGCTAAAGGGATCAGGGGGTATGGAGAGAAGGCAGGTACAGGATACTGAGTTGGATGATCAGCCATGATCATATTGAATGGTGGTGCAGGCTCAAAGGTCCGAATGGCCTACTCCTGCACTTAATTTCTATGTTTCCCTCTCCCCCCCCCCCCTCTCCCTCTCCCACCCATCTCTCTCTCCCCCCCCCCCCCCCCTTCCCTCGCTACCGCAACCCCCTTCCCCGTACCCCCTCTGTCCCTCTTTCACCACTCCCCCCCCCCCCTACCCCCCCTCCCACTCTTCCACTTCTATCCCCTTACCCCACGCCTCTCCCACCCCCACCCCTCTCTCTTCCCCTCCCTTCCCCACTCTCCCCCTCACCCCATCCCCTACCCCTCTGTCCCTCTTCCACCACTCCCCGTCCCTCTTCTACCACTCCCGCTACCCCTCTCTACCCCCCCCCTCCCTCCCTCCCCACTCTTTCACTTCTCTCCCACTCTTTCACTTCTCTCCCCTCTCTCTCCTCCCCCCTCTCCTCACCCCTCTCCCATCCTTCTCTCTCCCCCCACCCCATTCCCTGTCTACCCCCCCCCCTTCCCCCTATCCCTCTGCCCCTCTTCCATCACTCCCGCTACCCCCCTCTCTGCCTCCCTCCCCACTCTTCCACTTCTCTCCCCCTTCCCCTCCACTCTCCCTCCTGACTCTTTCCCCCTCTTTCCCCCCACACCTCTCCCCATCCCTCCCTCCTCCCCATCCCCCCTCCACCACATCTCTCTCCCCATCTCTCACCCCATACCGCGCTCTCCTTTCCCTCCCAAATCTATCCCGTTTCTCCTCCTCCTCCCTCCCCTCTTCACACCTCCCCCCCCCCCCCCCCCCCCCCCCCCCCCCCCCCCCCGTCCGCCTGCAGTACGGATCCCTTCCTGCCTTTTGATTCGTTGACGGCTGCTCCTTACTATCAGCTTCCAACACACTTCGAAACAAAGTTGCAAGAGAGGAACACTGAACTTTTCACTGCTGCAGCAGGCAGGGGAGGTGCAATTGAGGGAGGCAGGGGAGTGCTGGAAACTTACATTTGGCAACAGCTTCAGTTCCATTGGAGGAGACGGGTGCATGGTGGAATATTGGGTTGGGGGAATCACACCATTGGGGGAGCAGACGGGTCTGCACTTGGTCTAGTTATTATATAAAAGTCTGTGGCTGCCGCCTGCCGTCCGTCCGTCCGGCTGCCGACTGCCTTTCTTCCTTTTGATTCGCTGCTCCTTCCTATCAGCTTCCAACACGCTTCAAAACAAAGTTGCAAGACAGGAACAATGTGAACTTTTCATCTCAATGGGATATCACAACAAGTGCTTCAACAGGAGGGGGAGGGCCATTTGGTATTGCAATTGGAACTGCTGCAGCAGGCAGGGAGGTGAAATTGGATTTTTTTTTAAAATCCACTGCTGAGGGAGGCTGGGGAGTGCTGGAATCTTACATTTGGGAACGGGTTCAATTCCGTTGGAGGAGACGGGTGCCTGGTGGAATATTGGGTTAGGGGATCATACCATTGGGGGAGCAGACCCAACGGGTCTGCACTTGGTCTAGTTATTATATAAAAGTCTGTGGCTGCCGCCTGCCGTCCGTCCGTCCGGCTGTCAGCTGCCTTTCTTCCTTTTGATTCGTTTCCATTGTGTGATGTCACAATGCCCAATGCTCACAGATGTCCAATCGGACTTTCTTCCTTTGATGCACTGCAACTCCGAAACCAAACGCAGAATCGCCGACATCTTTTCCATTTCGGTAGAGATTTCACTTTTCTTTCTAAGTATCCGCTCCTCATTACATTTTGTCGTGTTTAAGTGCACGTTTTTAATCAAATCCTTCTCCTTCCCCCCCCCCCCCCCCCCCCCCCCCCAATATATTTCAAAAATAAACTGGCTTCTCACCCATAGAAGCAGCACCAGCCCCTGGTGAACGTTCCTTCGTGTGATGTCACAATGCCCGATGCTCACAGATGTCCAATCGGAATGGAACCATCTACATATGCCTTTGCAGGAGCCCCAGCCCATGGTGAACGTTCCATCGTGTGATGTCACAATGCCCAATGCTCAAAGACATTGTTGCCATAGAGGGAGTACAGAGAAGGTTCACCAGACTGATTCCTGGGATGTCAGGACTTTCATATGAAGAAAGACTGGATAGACTCGGCTTGTACACGCTAGAATTTAGAAGATTGAGGGCGGATCTTATAGAAACGTACAAAATTCTTAAGGAGTTGGACAGGCTAGATGCAGGAAGATTGTTCCAGATGTTGGGGAAGTCCAGAACAAGGGGTCACAGTTTAAAGATAAGGGGGAAATCCTTTAGGACAGAGATGAGAAAAACATTTTTCACACAGCGAGTGGTGAATCTCTGGAATTCTCTGCAACAGAAGGTAGTTGAGGCCAGTTCATTGGCTATATTTAAGAGGGAGTTAGATGTGGCCCTTGTGGCTAAAGGGATCAGGGTGTATGGAGAGAAGGCAGGTACAGGATACTGAGTTGGATGATCAGCCATGATAATATTGAATGGTGGTGCAGGCTCGAAGGGACGAATGGCCTACTCCTGCACTTAATTTCTATGTTTCTATGTTTCCCTCTCCTCACCCCTCTCCCTCTCCCACCCATCCCTCTCTCCCCCACCCCCCTTCCCTCTCTACCCCACCCCCTTCCCTCTCTCCACCCGCCCCCTTCTTCCTGCCCCTCTGTCCCTCTTCCATCACTCCCCCTACCCCTCTCCTCCTCCCTCCCCACACTTCCACCTCTCCCCCTTCCCCCTCCACTCTCCCTCCTCACTCTTTCCCCCCTCTCTCTCCCCCCCCCCGCAAACGCCGTTGGGGAAACAGACCCAACGGGTCTGCACTTGGTCTAGTATATTACTAAAAGTCTGATCTTGACCGCTTTTGGTTCGCTGTGGTGTGATTTCCGAGAGAACGCCGCCACCTACGGCCGTCATTTTTGGCCACCTCGCCTGGAGCCCCTATCCGCCTTCCTGGACCAGAGGATTTTTCCCATCGATGAAAAATCAGAGAGATATTAATGTTTTAAAATAATTTGCCATTCTCTCTGCTGCCCCTGCTGGAGGGAGGGGGAGGGACTATAAAAACAGGAAGTGGTATGCCTCACTCGGTCTCTGCAAGATGGAGGAAGCCAGAGGGTCACGTCTCTCTGAGCTCTGAATAACACTGAACACATGTCTACTCCACGGTGAGTGCCCTTAATGTGGTTCTAAAATGGTCTGTCTCTGGTGAGTGTGTTTGTTGGACGTTATTTAAAGCACGTTTTTGCTTCATCACCAACAGCCTCTACAGGAGGCTTTAATCATTTGTTTTACACACTGTATATTCAACACGTTCTGAAGTTACTTAGCATTTTAGTATTGGGTAAGTGTGTGTGAGTTAATGAGTGTGTGTGTGTATATGACAAGGAGCAGAGTGGGGCGTGGGGGGGGGTGGTGAAGGGAGGAGGGGTGACTGAGTGAACTGCCAGCATACCAGGCGTGAGTGACTGCACTGCCAGCCCACCAGCCGTAGGTGAGTGAACTGCCAGCCCAATAATCCATTCAGTCCACCCTCTCCCCCTTCTTCTCACAGTCTGTCACCTGTTTTGGGCAGAATTTCTGGCAGTTTCTCAGCTGTCAGCCTGCCAGGTCCAAGTGACTGTACTGCCAGCCCAAGAATCCATTCGGCCCACTATGTCTATACTAGCCCTCTGGAAACCAGTACCTTTGGCCCACAACACCCATACTAGCGCAACAGAAAGCCCCCCTCCCCCCACTGGCGAGCAATATTGAATTTGGTAGAGGTGGAATATTGCGTTGGGTGCCAAGCCCTCCTGTGTGATGCTGGGACCCAACGGGTCCCACTTAGTCCAGTATTCACTACTTTCTTGTCGGGGGCACCAACATATTGCATATCACTCAGATCTGTCCAGCTTCATTCCGAGTTGTTTTACATTAATATTTGAAAAGCAGACTACAGTCTCTGTCACACCCATCCAGTTTGTTAACTTCTGGGAGATTTGATGCTAAATGCAGTGACAAAGAGCAATTGTAATCTCAAGGTTGCAATGGATAAGAACCTAGACAGTGCTGCAAACAACCATCTCCCCCCCCCCCCCCCCTCAATAGATAAGGAAGCCTACTTTTCAGCAGGGTGTATTAGTTTTAGCTATTTGAATTAAGGTGCGCTGTGAAGGCAATATACATTAACATCTATTTATTACTGTCCTAACATTCTATGTTGGACATTTTTGCCATCATGCTTCCCCAGTATGTGAGCTCCAGGTTAACCAGACTATAACCTACTCATCAATCCATACATAATTAAAACTCTGATCTTCTGCTCTTCCGGTTTGCGTGGTTTTTCTATTTGCGCAAAAATGGTACATGATAGGACTGCGGTTGTTCGCCCCCTTACTTATCATTCTCCTGCGATACGAGTGTAACAAGTTTTGTTCCGATCGATGGTATATTGTAAAGGTTATCGAGGTTTAAAAACCATAAAAAACGCGCTTGCGCAGATTGGTCTCTCCTGTCAGTCAGGAAGGAGCGTTGCGTTGGGGAACGGGTTGCATTGAGGGACCAGGCCTCTCGTGTGACAGGGACCCAATGGGTCCCACTTAATCTAGTCTGCCTTATAATTTTCAAATTTCCGACAACAGGTATGAACATTGGATTCTCCAATATTAGGTAGCCCCCTCACTAACCCATCTTAATCTTCCTCTTCCCTCCCATGTGCCTCACCTGGACTCCCACCTATTTCTCCCTTCTACCCACCCACCCTCTCGCTCACTTTACTCCCTCCGGCTTTGCAATCCGTAACTCTTCAAACGTGTGTTGCACCTTCCTTCCTTTCTTCTCTCTGGCCTTTGTTCCAACCATCAGCCTATCAACATCACCCCCTGTTCAGATTCAGATTCAGATTCAATTTTAATTGTCATTGTCAGTGTACAGTACAGAGACAACGAAATGCATTTAGAGACAACTGTTGCCTGACACACTGGGTTACTCTTGCACTTTGTGTCCTTTTGTTTATTAACCAGCATCTACAGTTCTTTGTTTTTTAAATTGTTCACCTCATGTCACACAATCTCCAATTGCTGCACAAAATATAGGTTTCACTTCTGTTAGGAGGCCGAGTCGCCATTGCCTCTCCCTGTGTGTTTCATAATTCAGATTTAAGCAATCCATGTTCAACTTCGGTTCCACTTCAATTAACGTTTTGCATTCATTTTCTAACCTAAGAGCACAGGTGATCTTGAGTCTTAATCTTAAAGGAAAAAATAAGAGAAAAGGCTGATGGTTAATGATGCCTTGCTAAAATATTGGTCTAACTATAGAAGGTAAATTTAAAATTTCCTCAGACTGACATTGTACTAAACAAAATAATGTTTCAAGATATTCTGCTAACTGGATTTGAATGTTCATTTCAAATGGAAGTCAAACTTATAAGCTCATAATATTTTACTCAGCAGTAAACTATTTGTATTTTCTGAAGAATTTATTTGGGGAAAGAAAAATTGTGAAAATGTTGTGCATGGATGCGTTCATTGAGGAGTAAATTCCAATAAAAAATAGTATTTAACTTGTTAATTCCTGCAACTATTAGTGAACTAAGTCATAATAATGTTTTGTGTTTAGTTTATAGAAAAGCTAGAGAAATGTGACCATCTACTTGTCCTGAATTTGAACAATAATGTTATTGAGAAAATAGAAAAACTGGACAAACAATTGAAGCTACGTGAACTTAGTCTTTCATACAATCGAATCCGGTGAGTAACAAAAGATGCATACATCCACAAAGTAAATGGAGAAACAAGATTAAACTCTTGATTAAATGGAGCATTTTATATGTTAAAGACAAAAAGTGATTTATTCACTATTTGATAAGTAAGCCAAATGTCAAGATTTATTCTTAATAGTATGAATCATAGTTTTATTCTATGGTGAATTATATTGGAGGTCTGTGCATACCTAATCAGCTGATACATTTCATGCCTCTTGACTCTTTTCAAAAAACAAAATCAACTTTTTCCTGCATATAGTAAAATTGAAGGTCTGGAGCACATGGTAAACCTTCAGAATCTGATGCTTGCTGGAAATTATATTGAACAAATTCCTGCATGGGTTGGAAAGAAGTTGCGATCTCTTCGTGTCCTCAGCCTCAAACAGAACAATATTACATTGGTAGGTTAATTTCATTTATCAGTACCGCAAGGCATTTTATTATTAATAATATTTTGAAAGTTTGAAGGAAAATTGGGTCAAGGAGTAAGTCATATTTGTCTGATGCGAACTAAGAGAAGATTAAAGGTAGACAAAAATGCTGGAGAAACTCAGCGGGTGAGGCAGCATCTATGGAGTGAAGGAAAGGCAACGTTTCGGGTGGAGACCCTTCTTCAGACTATGTACTAGTTCGCTTTTACAGGATCCAGCTTCTAAGAAATTCTCAATTTTAAGATTGAAACAACTGTTACAGTGTTAGAAATGCTGAAAAAGGACATATGTGGAAAAAAAAGTAACATTTTGGGAAACTGATCATAACCATTTCATTGCATTGATGAAAGACCACTGACCTGAAATGTTAATTCTATCTGAACAATTCTAGCATTTTCTGTTATGATTTCTCAGTGATATGATGCCACTTTGACTTGTTTCAAGGAAAACAGTAATAAAAAACATGTGTAACTTCAGATAATGGGAGTTGGGCAGTGAGATCTAATGATGCAAATGAAATGCCAAACTTTATGAAGCACATAGACGATGAATCTCCAATTATCTGGAATACTTTATTTCATCTTTACATTTTGATTACAGTCCTGGCCGTAACGTTTCCGTTTAAAGTCGTTTGCAATATGAAAATGTTATTTCTGTTTAGACAAAAATAATAATTTCGTTGACTTCAAAGCTTCACATTTGATGTTCTTCCTAATATTTCTTCTGTTTTCTTAGCTTCAAGATATATCCAAACTGAAATCTTTGAAAGAGTTGACTTCACTAATCCTGACAGATAATCCTTTAGCTAGTCTTCCACATTATCGACAGTATGTCATATATCACTTACGCTGTTTGAACTATTTGGATGGGCGGCCAATAACTTTCCAGGAAAGACAAGAGGCTCACGATCGATTTCATTTAGGTAAAATCATATATTACTTTATGCTAATAGTAATTCTATTTTATTTTAAATTCCTTCATGCGATGTAAATGTCATTGGCAATGCTAATAATATATTGTCCATCACTTATTATCCCAGAACTGAAAATACATTTAAAAAGACATTTAAAGACGTTGGTAGTCTGAGTTGTAGGAGACAAATCTTCCAATATTTTCAGGGTCATCATTCCTACAACCAGTTTAAAAAAAAAAAAAAATTGTTATCTAAATTTTGTGGTGGAATGGAACGCTAAGCCTTGGGTGTTAGTTTTAGTAATACTGGCAGTTCCCAAGTAATGTAAGAATTCAAGGACGGCACAGTGGCGCAGCAGTAAAGTTGCTGCCTTGTATCGCCAGAGACCTGGGTTTGACCCTGACTATGGGTGCTGTCAGTACGGAGTTTGCACGTTCTCCATGTGACCGCGTGGCTTTTCTCTGGGTGCCGCGGTTTCCTCCCACATTCCAAGGGCGTGCGGGTTTGTAGGTTAATTGGCTTCCATAAATTGTCCGAGAGTGTAGGGTAGAACTAGAGTATGGGTGATTCTTGGTTGGTGTAGGCTTGGCGGGCCAATTTTGGCCCAAAGGCCTGCTTCCATGCTATATCTCTAAACCAAGTATAACGTCTATTCCTGAAGACTGAGAACTGATTTTTCCCTGGTTCATTTCATATAGCTAACTATATTGCATTGCTCTCCACACACTTGCTATAATTATTGTATCATCACTCGTACACTACCCATATTCTTTATTCAGTAGCTAATAGGAACCAAGAACCAGAGGACAACGGTTTAAGATGAGAGGGGAAAGATTTACTAGGAACCTGGGGGGCCCGTTTTTCACCAAGGGTATTCGGTAAGCTGCCAGACAAAGTAGTTGAGGCAGGTACTATCGCAGCTTATAAGACACTTGGGTAGGTGTATGAATAGGAAAGATTTAGAAGGATATGGGCTGAATGCAGGCAGGTTGGACTAGTGTGGATGGTTGGCATGGGTAAGTTGGGCCGAAGGGTCTTTTTCCATGCTGTATGATAAATGAATACCAGGAAACATTTTCTTCTTATTGTCTTGAAAATGCTTTAAAAATGCATGGGAGAATGTACATAAAGTTTGTATTTCCATAAGTCTGATTGTCTGTAACCCAGGGTGTCGCTGGATAACCAATATGGCGATCAGCAAACGGGAGTAGAAATGTATCGTTGATTACACAAGGATTAATTGTATGATATGCTACATGAAACGCACTACATTTCTAAAATTTGGTTTCATTGACTTCATGGGAATCAAATTTCAGAAACAAAGTAAAAAAAATAGTCTTGAATATGTCACATGTTGCCGTCATGGTTGTCGGGACAAACTTTCAACCCTATATTTTTACGCCAAAATAACAAAAGATATGATGCTAATTTACTTGATGTGCTCTTGAGCTTTTGTTTCAAGTTTCAGGTTTTCATGAATTATCAATTTATAAAATGAATCCCTTATGCTTTGTGAATTGCTTAAAAATGAAATTCTGATATTGTAAAAATGGATTGAGAAGAGTCACTACAGTTTTCAGTGAGCAAAATTACTGTGTCGACATCCATCTGTTTTTAATTGTTTCAGTTGGGTTTCCAACACTTCATACATACAATTTATATTAAATACAGAAGTAATAATAAGCACAATAAATAAAACCAGGCACTTAAATGAGAAAAAAATATGTATGAATAACCAAGAAAGCAATTTGGAGTGAACAAGCAAAAAGAAACAGGAAGACAACAACAATTGTGCACGCTCAATCTCATCGGCAACAATTCCCAACCCTTCCCAATACAGTACGTGACGATAGTTCAAGCAGCATCTGTCACCTTCCACAAATGTCAAGATAACCATCCCATATCCGTGTTGGCCCTCAACAAGCCAGAGAAAATATATTTGATCATTCTTTTTGGCTAATTTGTTTTTATTGTGTCGATGCAGAGGAACTAGAGAATCTTGAGAACGAACTTGAAAGGAAGAAGAAAGAGATTCAATTGTTAGAACAGAAGCAATCCAAAACAATGGAGAACGTCAAAAACCAAGAACAACTGAACAAGTCACTTCAGCTAGAACACCAACGACAGAAGAACAGCTGCAATGAACTGGAGACGGAGGTGGAGACCAAGAATGAGCTGGTATGTTTGAATTAAGATTAATACTTATTCAGGCAGTAATTAAAAAGGGAATATACTATTGGGGGAAAAAACATGCAATGGAGTGGATTTAACGGAAGTAGAATCTAAACATTATTCCCTTATCGTGTATCTATACACTAAATGTCAGCGGTAATCATGTATTGTCTTTCTGCTGACTGGTTAGCATACAACAAAAAAAATTTTCACTGTCATGTGACAATCAACTGAGCTGACTTGATGTTGAAATGTTTTAATTTTATACTCAATTTACAAAATGCTCTGAGTGGCTGATGCAGAATTCAAATTTCTGGGGTTTTAAATGTCATGGATAGTTTTATGGAAGTATGGTGTAAATTTCTTGAAGAAGAAAATGTTGTGCAGCCAATTTGTACTGGTTTCACACAAAAATATGATGATATCAAATGCTCACGTTCAAGTTCACATTTACTGCCAGGTGCACCAACTAAGGTACAGTGGAATTTGATTTACCATGCAGCCATACAATTAAAAAAAAAAAAATACTCAATAGAATATAACATGAACATCCCCCACAGTGGAATCAACATTCTGGAATAAGGTTCAGTCAGTCCTCCTATGTTCACGCGTGGTTGAGGCCATGAACCCTCCATAATCGCCGCTACGAACGGCCCGATATACAAGCCTTCTCGTCGGGATGCTCGAAACTCCGACGACAGGACAGATGGACACTCCGCTGCTTGGAGGTCCCGAATCGGCCACTTCCTACTGGTGACCGCAGCTTCACGATGTTATAGGCCACAGGCCGGTGGTCAGAGCTCTTCTCCGGCGATCCCCAGCAAGGGATCGCCCGGCTCTGCGATGGAAAGTCCGCGCTGCGCACGCTGCTGAAGTTCTGGGCCCGACTCCAGGAAAGGCCGCAACGATCCAAGTTGTTAGGCCGCGAGGGAGGAGAAGACGCGATATGGTGAAAAGTCACATCTCTGTCGAAGTTAAGTGACTGTTCCCCCCCCCCCCCCCCCCCCCCCCACCACCCCCCACACTAAAACACGCTTTTAGACATACAAAAAACAACAAAAATAACAGCCCATGTTGATATTTTGGAAGTTAAAATCCCTCACTATTATAACCCAGCTATTCTTGTACCTATCTGTGATCTCACAAATGATAGAATATGGAAAAGGACAGCATAGGAACAGACCCTTCAGTGTAAAAACCTTGCTTGCACATCTCTTTAAAACCTTGCCCTTTCATCTTAAAGCTATGCCAAATGATCTTTAACATTTCCACCCTGGGGAAAAAGGTGCTGACTGCCTAGCTTATCTATGCCTTTCATAATTTTATATACTTCTATCAGGTCTCCTCTCAGTTTCCGGCATTCTGATGTACAAGATGTTGGTGAGGCTGCATTTGGAGTATTATGTATAGTTTTGGTACTCTGCTCTAGCAGGAAGAGGGTGAAGAAGAATTCCAAGAATATTGCTAGGATATACGATACGATACGATAAAACTTTATTCATCCCCGGAGGGTAATTAGTTTGCTGACAGTCACAACACAAAAGGTACACCAACTTGAAATTAAAAGTGAAAACAAAAAGAAAAAGACAAACAACTGTCTGCTGGTTGCTGTGTACACAGCGCCTTCACCGGAACAAATGAACAAACAAACAAACGACACAAACTTATTCCCTGGGCAGAGGATTCTAATCTAGAGTGCACTCTCCCCCACACCGGGTCCCCCTTTGTTTTCCCGCTGTCCCTCACGGCGGTCCCCCCATGCCGGGTCCTCCATTTTTCTTCACGGCAGTCCCCTCATGGGTCTTCATTGTCGTCATTGTCTTCTCCCCCCCTCACGCTCATCGACCGTGAGACCCCGCCGCCACCGAGGCTCCCGTTGCCGCCGAGGTCCATGTTGCTGCCCAGTCTCCTGCTGCCATTGCCAAGGCTCTCATATGCTAGCCTGAAATATAGTATGAAGTTGGACAGGCTAAGTTTATTCCTTGGAGCATAGGAGAGTGAGGGGTGACTTTATTGAGGTAAATAAAATCATGATGGATGCAGATCAGGGGAATGCACACAGTCATTTTTCCAGAAAAGGGGAATCAAAAACATGGGAATAACTTTAAGGGGAAAGATTTAAAAGGGGCTAATAGGGTGTTGTATATATGAAATGTGCTGTCCGAGGAAGCAGTTGAGGCACGATAGCAACATTTAAAAGACATTTGGACATGTACATGGATAGGAAGGGTTTAGAGGGATGTGGACCAAACGCAAGTAAATGGGATTAGTTTAGATGGGCATCTTGGTAGTAGTGGATGAGTTGAGCCAAAGGGCCTGTTTCCATGCTATATTTCTCAATTACTCCATGTCATTATACTCGAATCCTCCTACAGTAAAACCATTGGACCATTTGCTTTCTTTAATGCACAGTAAACTTTCCTCTAAACATCAAAGATGTTACCTAAATGTTACATAATAGTAATGACGTAGGTCATATTTTTTGTTACTGGTCAAGTGAGTACCTAATCAGGAAATTAAATTCCTCTCCAGTAGACCTCTTTTAAGAGTGAGCAATTGTAAGACTAAGTTAAAGGAGAATTTAACTGAGACTGGAAATCTTAAACAAGCTGTCTTCAGAATTATAGGATGTTCATGGACTTTGCATATGGATTGATTGAAAGCCGCAGTATGAATACAGGCACATTGGCCCTCCTTTTCCATGTCAATTATCGATCATCTGTTCACACTAGTTCTGTGTTATCCCACCTTTACATTTAATCCGTACACACAAGAAGCAATTTACCGAGAACAATTAACCTACAAACCCGCATGGCTTTGGGATGTGGAAAAAAACCAGAGCATCTGGAGGAGGCCGTACACATTCTGTACAGTCAGCACCTGGTCCAGTTGGAATTCAGGCTGCTGGTGCTGAGGCAGCAGCATTGTGCCCCAAATATCTTTCTAGTATGTTTTTGAGTGTGCTTAAAATGATGTACCAGAGTTTTAAATTAAATTGAGAGTTCCACATGATACCAAAGCCTTTAGACTCTGGTGAATGTGTTTGTATTAATAAAACATCTAATAAACTGTCTTGTCATCAGTTTGGTAAGGCTTTAAGGTACTCGAAAGTGTAAACAGAATTGAGTAAAATAAGTTTGCATTCAGTTCTGGAAGGAAATGGTGCTGCAAATGTTTTTGTACCATTTACAAATTGTATTGATGACTGTGCTTGATTTCTTTGCATACTACATATTTCAATGCACACTACATATTTGTTTGCATATGAAGGCAGTTTTTTTTTAATAAAGTAAAACAAATTTGATTTTATTCTTTTCTGTCCCGTTTGCACAATTAACTGAATCTTGTTTAGTTTATTATTATTGTCATGTGTACTGAGGAAAGTGAAAAGATTTTGTTGCATTCTTTGTCCAGTCAGAAAAGACTATACATGCTTATATCAAGCCATCCACGGTGTACCAATAAAGCGTACAACATTTAGTGCAAGGTAAAGTCCGACTAAAGATAGTACAAGATCACCAATGAGGTTAGGACCACACTATCTCACGAGATGGCAGTTCAGTTGTCTGATAACAGCTGGGAAGAAACTGTCCTAGAATCTGGAGGTATGCAATCTGTACCTCTTGCCTGGTGTGAACGGGGTGAGACTGGTCCTTGATTATGTGGGTGGCTTAGCCAAGGCAGCGTGAAGTGTAGATGGAGTCAATGGAAGGGAGCTGCTCCCAAACCATGCTGTCTGTGATGCATTCGATAAAACCCTCAAAATATATAGAAATTGGTGAAGGTTGTAGGAAACATGCCAAACTTTCGAAATCTTTTAAGGAAGTAGAGGCATTGATGTGCATTCTTAGATATAGCTTTGATGTGGCTGGTCCAGGACAAATTGCTGGTGATATTTATTGCTAACATTAGCAGACATTTGAGAATCGAGTTTTTTTTCTTGAGCACAACTAGGTAACGTGTATGCACACATCAAGACAATGGAAGATTCATTTTTTAATTTAATTTTTTGAATAAAATGTGTTTTAATTGAATATTTCTATGGTAACAATTAGTATAATTCTCAAAGCTTGCTTCATTTTACTTGGTTTTCCTTTAACCTGTTGCTTTTCTTCAGTTTTTCCTGCCGATGTCTATTGAAGCCTTGCTGCACACTTGTCTTCAGGTATCTGGAGCATGTAGCATTTAGGTTGCATGTCACAGAGATCACAAAGGGATTTATTAGACTAATTCAAAAAATATTTGAAGCTTTTATATTATAAAACATAAGTGCTATAGCAAAATAAGTTGTGACTTGAAAAACCTTTAGTATTGTAAAAAAAGGACTGTGATAGTTGATTTTCACCAGTTTTGTGTTTGGCCATTAGCAGCAATATTCTGCAATAAGTTGAAAAAAACAAACAGCTGGACTATCTGTGGGTTAGGCAGCATCTATGGAGAGAAATATTCTGCTAGTAATATTCTATTGCTCATGATATCCATAGCATTTGGGAATAGCAGAATATGCTGTATATGACTGAGGGATGTGCTGTGGTTGGCAGGTAAATGAAGCTTGGTGGGGAATAGGGAGGATTAGTGTTGAGTTACTTGGATTTATTGGAGTTGGAACAATGGGCAACAATAGGTATACGCCAGTGGGATGTTGGGATCAGAGATGCAGTAAGGTAGCCCAAATTGCATTGTTAACACAGGTGCTGTGAACATAAAACATACTTTTGAAGCAGGACCTACTTCACTGATTCAGACCTTGTACTATAAATGCAGACTAAAATTTAAAACTCGCATGCAGATAGCTTTTGTACAGGCATGCTGATAGCTGAATTGACTTTAGAGGGCAGAATATTTGTGGTGGTGATGTGCTGGGATAGTATCTATGGCACAGCATGTAGAGCCTCACAACTCCACTGATGTAAACATGACCTGTGCCAGCTGTGTGGTGTCTACACAGTCTCTCTGTGACCACGTGGTTTGTCCTGGGTGTTCCAGTTTTATCCTACATCTCAAAAACACTTGAATTGGTAGGTTAATTGGTTATTCCTAAGTGTCCTAAGCATGTAGGTTAGTGGAAGATACTTGGGGAGGTGGGCGATGGGAGTTGATGGAAAAGAACAATGGGGAGGGAGGGGGTTGAACAATGGACATTGTGGTTCCCCCCCCCTGCGTGGGGGGAACCACTATGGGGGGGGGGGGGGGGGAACAAAAAAGGACCCGGCCTACTTTGCAACTTTGTCAGTGCCGTAGGTGGCCACTATTTGTATACCAAGCAAAGAGTTTCATGGTGCCTTGTCCCATGCGACAATAAAGTATTCCATTCCATAAAGCATGCCATTCCATTCCAAATGTGAAGAGAAAATGGATTTTGAATAGATTTATGTCAATAGGGATACCTGGTGATTAGTGGAAACTCAGGTGGACCAGAGTCTGTATCTGTGCTCTAAGTCTCCAACTTTATAATTCTTGTTTAAGAGATGTGTAGAGTTTTATTAGTTAAGATTTCGACTCCTTCATCAAATCATTCTTAAAAATAACAGATATTTTTCAAAATATCCCTAGTGTGATCTCTGTGTTGTTAAATTGTATTGTTGTGTGTATGTGTATGTGCATGTGTGTGTACATGCATGCATGTAGGTCAAGCTGAGTTCCTCCAGCAATTTTGTTATTTGTTGATGGAGAAATGTTAATACCCGTGGAGCTGTTCAATATCAAAATTATAAATGTACACAGTCCAGTGAATGCCACAAGAAAAGCAGCATTTCTACATAACCAGGTTGCCTGCAAGTTACGATAGGGTACTATTCCCATGAAAATCTGAACAGTATGCAAGTCAGAAATGTGGATGTAAAACGAGTTCCGAGTTGGCAGATGATGGCAGCCCTGTAGCAACCTGCAAATCCATAACACCCCTTCCCCAAATGCTCCAATGTATGTTGGGCTACACATACGTTGGCTGTTTGTAAATTAGGGAGGACCAGTAATAAGGAATACATAACATATATTGAAGATTACTTTGTGTAGGAAGGTTTGATCTTTGAAATAACTTTAATGCTTTATAAGACATTGTTTCGCATCTTGCTTGTCCCCATTGTAATTAGAAGCTTGAATGAGCTAAAGTAATTTCGCTTCAGAAACTAAAATGTTAAATAAATAAATAATTATTCCTAGGTGGTAAGTAACCATGTTAGCTTAGCTGCATGTTATTGAGAACTTTATGTAGGATATTCGAAAGCCAAACCCATCAGTTGCTACAGTTTACTATTTCAGTTGAATGAACAAAGTTCATCCACATTTATCATTAGGGAATTTTTATAAATGACTAATAATTCGGGGGGGGAGGGAGGGGGGGCCCGGTGTCACATGGAAGAGCTGGTCCCCAAACGCAATATTCCCATTGCTCCCAACTGCGATGGCGTGGCTAACAGGTTCCCGTTGTGACATAGAAGATGGAGACATTACTGTGCAAGCTAAGTGCAGACGCGTTGGGTCTGCTCCCCAACGCAAGATTCCACCACTCACCCGGTCCCCCAACGTAAGCCGTTCCCCCAACGTAATATTGCACCACTCACGCATAGCCCCCAACTGTGCTAACCAGATTGAGATAGAGAGACAGACACACACACACACACACACACACACACACGCCCCACACACACACACGCCCCACACACACACACACGCCACAGACACAGAGAGAGTTTTAGTGATAGATAGATAGATAGATAGATAGATAGATAGATAGATAGATAGATAGATAGATAGATAGATAGATAGATAGATAGATAGAAAGAAAGATGAACCTTAGATGTTTGAATTATTTGGGATAATGCTTTTTAATTGCAATCAATACTCCGTATCTGCTGAATTCATGGTTCTTTGCATTCACAATGCCATTGAAATCTCCTGCTGCAACTCCCACACTGAAATAATTCAAATAGACTCAACAGATTTACTTGATTCCACAAATTGCAAGTCTTAGCATTCAGAGACAATAGTTATACAGGGCTCTAAATTAACAGACCAGTCAAAGTGCCGCCGGGCAACCTAAACGGTGAGTCATTTTGCCCGGCTTGGCAACTTGGTTTATACCGAAGATAGACACAAAAAACTGGAGTAACTCCGCGGGTCCGGCCGCTGCTGCCACTCCGCCAACGGCGCTTCCAAAACAGACCAGTGGAGGAGGGAGGTGTCGGTCAGAGGTGGAAGTAGAGTAGGAGGGAGGGGAGGCTGAGGATAGAGGCTGAGGATAGAGGCTGAGGATAGAGCGCGGTGATTGGAGGAGGGAGACGAGCCAAAACACTCTCGGCAGACCTGCACTGCAGCCAGGATCGATCCCGCTCTCCGGTGCTGCAATCGCTGCCGAACCCGTCCCCGCCCGAGAGCCCCCACCCCCGGGGGTGGCCAGAGGCGACGGGAGTCAGAAGGGCGCGGCGCCCCCAGCCAGCACAGAGAAGCAGAGTTAAACCCAGCCCACTGCCTATCCCGCCAGGTTAACCAACAGCCTGTCTGGATTGAGACAGGGCTGTAGGCGAGACAGGCAGTTCAGCTGCATTTAGCGCTGGATTGAGCTGAAATTAACGTTCACAGAAGCCTCCGAAGCCTCGCGCGTGTGTGAGTGTGCGCTTGCGCATGCGGCCGCCAAGACATTCTGTCCGCTGTCCCCTCCACGGACCCCCACGCTGGCCTTCCTTCCCTCTCCCTCTCCCTCTCCCTCTCCCTCTCCCTAATTCCCCTGCCTCAATCCATCCAATCCTCACCGATTGCCTTCTCAAGCCCCCCCCATCTATCCATCCTGCACTGATTCATACACTCCCCCTCCCGACCCTATTGTCTTCAAAGCTAACATTGCATTCCGTTATCAAACATAGTCAATCAAACATGTTTTAATTCCCAATGTTATTATTTGTTTTAATCCATAAAGATGGATTAATTAAATTGTGAACACGTGAAACATTAAAACCGCAGTGTTCGATTGTCACTGACACGTTATTACAGAATTCATTTTAATGACAAATCAATGCTCTTAATATGGAGTATCAGTACTGTAGTTATTTAATGAGCAACATTCACAAGTATACGTTGGATTTATCCAGGTTTTACTTGTACAGTCAGTCATATACATTACAAATTTAGTCAGGAGATATTTCAGTTGAAATTTTAACATTCTGAAGTGGGAATGATGGAAAAAGCGTTTATCAACAATTTTTTTAAAAAAAATTGTGCTTGCAAACTTGGTATCTTCATTGCCACATACATCTAATGTGAATGTCCGGTAATGTGGCGTCTTGACACCTTTAAATATATTACCAACCATTTGCTGCATTTATGTCCTTTGGCCATCTCTTGTTAGTTAGTGTAATGTTTAACCTGTCAGATGGGTATAGTCAGTTTTAACAGCTATTATCATAAAATGCCTTTAGAAAATTCCTTGCAACCTGTATATTTTGTTGTGGATAAATTATGTGGGAAGCGGGAGTGTTTCTGTACCAATAGCAATAACGACCCATGCTATGGCCATGTCATGATAATTTTCAGTCCTTCACAGAAAACATGCTTGCATCAATCTGTAGTGTGCATGGTTAAGCATATATGTTATCAAGGTCCAGGATTTATTGACACAGGTTGATCATACACTGAATAATCCAACCACATTTTTGTTTAGAAGTGGAAAGAAATAATAAAAATTGCATTAATTGCAATGTGTAAAAAGAGTTGAGATACTGTATTATAATTTTGCTGCATGGCATTGTGGTATATATCATGTCTTGATTGGTGAATATGTTTAGTTTGTGACTTTATTGGAAGCAGAAATAATATGAATGCTTCATTGAGCATAATTCCGACTGGTAACTATGCACTTTGTCCAAGCACGTGTCATGCAAACCGTCTTAAATGAGCACCTACACTGTCATTTGGCAATCTAAAAAGCTGCCAAGGTTGCCCGGCTGGCAACAGGGAAAAAAAGTTAAGCGAGAACCCTGTTATAGTTTGAAGCCTAAGACGAGATCTCAGCATTTGATCTAGAATGTTCCTCGGTTTAATATGTGGGCAGTGCTATACTGTTGATGGTTTCATCTTTCAATGTGAAATCAAACTAAGTCCCCATCTGCTTTTTATATTAATGTAAAAAATGATTTTAATCGAAGAACAATAGAATTCTCCCGTTTCTTGGCCTTTGCATATCCCACAATCAACATTACGCAAAGAGCTTTTATAGTCGTCATATCATTGTTGCTTTTTTGTATATAGGTTTTTACATAACCCTACGTTGGAAGGCTGTTTATTTAATTTGCTATTAAGTGATTGGAGACTTCCTAAGATCATGAAATCGCACTGTATCAGACAATTTATCTGTCACTGAACAGAAATAAAAGAGATGGATATCGTGTTCATTTTCCATCTATTTACAGTCTCCTGCTTTGCTGCTTATGTTACTGGCTGATTCACTCTTTTGCCTTACATAGAAACATAGAAACATTGAGGGATCAAATGTTTAATTAATTTCACAATATCAAGAGGAGAAAAAAAAAATGCATCCAGAGAATTGAAAAAGTTTTCTTTAAAAAAAAGTCAAATTTTTCATGATGAAAGTGTACAGTTTTTCATATTGTTTTATTTCCGTTACAGCTTAAGCGGAAGACAGCAGAACTAACGCGGGCTTGTCAAAAGCAATACCAGCTGGAGCAAGAATTAGCATTTTACAAGATTGATGCCAAGTTTGAACCGCTGCATCACGTCCCAACTGAAGTAATATGTCACCTTTAGTTTGGAGGCTAATTAACCAGTCAAAAATAAAATATCCAGATCAGTTTTAATAATAAAAGGAATCCCAAGGCGATGGCATACATTGGTGAATGCACAAACAGTGCATGGCACAATGGAACAAATGTAAAACATGGAAGAGCTGTCAATTTTGATAAGACACATTTACTTCTGTTCCATTATATCCTTTAATTCTTACCATTAAGTAGATTAAATGCCTCATAGTAATTTATTAGAATTCTGGAATCAAATCTGTCCACCTATTCAATTGCAGAATGCTGTACAACATGGAAATCATGAAGGTAGAACAGATTTTCCAAGCATTGAGATTTTAGTATCTTTGCAAATGCTTTGCTTTTCGGTGTACTTTTCTGTTAAGATTTACACATTTTCCAATGGTTCATCTTATTTTTGGTACATAATACAAATTGTACTGGGTTGGACTGGAATTAATGGCTCCAGGCAGTGCAACCAACTATTTCCAGCAATTGAAGTTGCATTAAGTCTTTACTTCCACACATGCACTGGTCAACTTAGAAGTTTGAGATCTTTTGAATAACAGAAGAATTCAAGGTGCTGGAGTTTCTGATCTTACACCAGGATAGATCAGGCATGTGATTAGAGAGCCGTTTACTATAGAATGCAAGGAAAAGAGGAAGGTGATTTTTTTTTTTTTTTAGTTTACTAATTTAGCATTATATTTTTTTAAACCTTGATTTAATTAATAACTATGAATATGTTTTAATTTTAAATGTCCTCAAATGTCAGAAACATATTTAAAATAATTATCATAAAACAGACACCACCCATCTTTGACTGCCAGTAACATGCTTGGATGGCGCTGGCCCAAGCAGTATGCCACCTCAGATATCAACATCTGACCCGAGATTAGATTGGCCCTTTCAAATGGCAACGATAGTTTTATTGCAGGCAAGTGCCATCAGGAATCTGACTTTCATTTTTCTGTTCCTATTCATAAACTTTGTGTTCTTTCAGGATTTCATTTATTGTCATCTAGTTTTCAACTGAAAAACATCACAGTCTTCCTTTTCTAAATCTCATCATCTCCATCGCAGACTACTGACCGACTTCTACTACAAACCCATTGGCTCCCATAGCTATCTTAACTACACTTCTTTCCACCCTGCTTCCTGTAAGGACTCTATCCCCTACTCCCAATTCCTCCGTCCAGGGCGCATCTGCACCCAGGATGAGGTGTTTCATACCAGGGAATCTGAGATTTCCTCATTCTTTAGGGAATGGGGGTTCCCCTCTTCTATTATAGATGAAGCTCCCACCAGGGTCTCCTCTATATCCCGCAGCTCTGCTCTTACTCCCCATCCCCCCCACTCGTAACAAGGACGGAGTCCCCCTTGTCCTTACCTTCCACCCCATCAGCCGTTGCATACAACATATAATCCTCCGAAGTTTTCGCCACTTCCAACGGGATCCTACCACTGGCCATATCTATCCATCTCCTCCCCTTTCTGCTTTCCGCAGAGACCGTTCCCTCCGTACATCCCTGGTCAATTTGTCCCTTCCTACCCAAACCACCCCTCCCCGGGTACTTTCCCTTGCAACCGCAGGAAATGTTACACTTGCCGTTTTACCTCCCCACTCGACTCCATCCAAGGACCCAATCAGTATTTCCAGGTGAGGCAGAGGTTCACCTGCACCTCCTCCAACCTCATCTACTGCATCCGCTGTTCCAGGTGTCAACTTCTCTACATCAGCAAGACCCAGCACAGGCGCGGCGATCGCTTCGCCCAACACCTCCGCTCAGTTTGCACTTCCCCCTCCCATTCCCAATCTGACTCCTCTGTCCTGGGCCTCCTCCATTGCCAGAGTGAGGCCCAGCACAGCACCTCCTATTCCGCTTTGGTAGTTTACACCCCAGTGGCATGAACATTGACTTCTCTAATTTTAGAGAGCCCTTGCTTTCTCTCTCCTTCCCCATCCCCTTCCCAGCTCTCCCACAAAGCCTACTGTCTCCGCCTCTTCCTTTCTTTTTCCCACCCCCTCCAACATCAGTCTGAAGAAGGGTCTCAACCCAAAACATCACGTATTCCTTCTCTCCATAGATGCTGCCTCACCCACTGAGTTTCTCCAGCATTTTTTGTCTACCTTTGATTTTTCCAGCATCTGCAGTTCTTTCTTAAACAATCTTAAATCTAATAATCTGTATTAACTTGGAATTCCATATACATAGTACAGCACAGATACAGGCCCTTAGGTCCACACTGCCTGTGCCAAACATGATACATATCTGCCTGTACTAATTTGTGCCCCTCCACTGCCTAATCAGCCACGTGCCTATCCAGAAGTCTCTTACTTGTCATTATCATATCTGCCTCCACGATCACGCTCAGCAGTGTTCCAGGCACTTGCCACCCCATGTGTAAAAAAAAAACCTTGCCCCATACATGTCCTTTAAACTTTGCCTCTCTCACCTTAAAGTTATGCCTTTAGCATCTGATATTTTCATCTGGGAAAAGGTTTAGACTACTGTATCTGTGCCTCTCATTTTATATACTTTTTATCTATCCCATCAACCTCCGGCATTTCAGAAAAAGCAATCCAAGTCTGTTCAAGCTCTCCCTGTAGCTAATGCCCCCTAATCCAGGCATCATTCTAGTAAACTTCATCTGTACCCTTTCTAAAGCTTCCACATCCTTCCTGCAATGGACAACCAGACTGTAGACCGTAATCCAAATGTGGCCTAGCCAATGACCTATAAAGCTGCAACATGTCTTCCTGACTCTTATACTCAATGCCCTGACCAATGAAGGCAAGTATATCATATGCCTTCTTTACCACTCTATCTACATGTGTTTGCCTCTTTTCATCTTCTTCTTGCATATGGCGTGCACAGCCTAAAGTTGTAAGAAAACTTGTTCTGTTTGATCTTCTGTTTGTGCACGCCAGGTTGATTGCATTTGTCGAAACAGGGTGGACCACACGAAGGTTGCAATCTCCCACCCCGCCTCTTTTCATAAGATGTGGGAACGGAGTTCGACTGATCAGCTCATCGAGCCTATGCCGCCATTTTATCACGATTGATTTGTTTTACCCTCTCAACCATATTCACCTGCCTTCTGCCTTTGATGTCCTTCCTATTCAGGGAGTTATAGACTTAGGCCCCATGATCCCTCTGTACATCAGTGTTATTAATCATGCCAATAATTGTGTATATATTCAATAATTCCCCATACATTCAACCTCCGAAAGTGCAACACCTGTTGCTCGTATTAAAAATGTTTTTTATTAATTGAACCATTTTACAGAATTTTGATGTGGATGATATTCTAAATGAGAGTCCTTACATTGGGAAGGCCATGTACAAGAGAAACCAATACATCCAAGAAGCACATATCCTTGCCCCTGAGCAGCATGGAAACATTGGAAAAATTCAATTTGATGCCGATGATGAACAAAAGAATGAATTAAGAGTAAAACTTAATCAGGCACTGGATGTCCAGCTGAAAGATAAGGAAAAGAAAATTCTGAAAGGTAGAACCATTGAGATGTTCTTAAACAATTTATAGCTTCTAAACATCTTCGATCATTAATGCAATGACATTTTAAATTAAAAACTAGAATCTGGTTTGATCACAGACCTGGCTAGTTTTAAACTGACTAGTTTGATTGGAGGCATTCATAATTGGTTTTGGAGAACTTGGTTAAAAGTAAATGTGGTAGTAATGTAGACCTTTGGCACACTGGTCTTCAGTCAGGGAATTGAATGCAGTAGTTGGAACTATATGTTACTATTGTGTGAGATGTTAGTGAGGCCGCATTTGGAGTATTGTGTTCAGTTTTGGTCACTCTGCTATGGGAAAAATTCTATGAAGCTGGAAAGAATGCAGAGAATGTTTACAAGAACGTTGTCAGGACTTGAAGAGAGAGGGAGAGGTTTGGCATGTCAGGACTTTATTCCAGGATTAAGAGGTGATCTTGTAGAGATGTATCAAATCATCAGGGAAATGGGTAAGGTGAATGCACAGCCTCTTATTTACCAGTGTAGGAGAATTAAGAACTAGTGTATATACATGAGATGGGGCAAGATTTAATAGGAATCTTTTTCACACAAAAGCTGCTGAGCATATGGAATGAACTGCCAGTTACAGTTAATGGTGCAATCACAATAACAACATATAAAAGACATAAAAGTCCATGGGTAAGAGAGGTTTAGAGGGATATGAGTCAAACGCAGGCAAATGCAACTAGATGGAGCATTTTGGTTGGCGTGGATGAGTTGGGCCAAGAGGCTTGTTCCCATGCTGTATTGCTCTGTGATTCAAAGTAAACAATATTTTCCATTGCAAATTGCTGTCATTTGATTTTTTTTGGCAAATTTTCTTTGGAATGACCTAATAGGTTGAGGTCTGAATCATGCTCTGTTTGATGTTGCTGATCATCAGTGTCCACTATCTTGTCAGAAATTGAGACTAGCTGCTTAAATGAGGTTGCACCATTGGAACCCTTAAGAAAATTTGAAGTCCTTTTTAATTTCTTTAAACTTTCATAAAGTTTAAAAACTTCTGTTAGAATTTTGAAAAACAAAAATTTGCCTCAAAATAAAGCGGTTTGAAGCAATGCAATGTGACAACTTCCACTTACTTTTTTCAAATCTTTCATTTTTAATATGAAGCAGTCAATATCAGTGCGGTGACCTATTTATGGTGCTGTTTTGAAGGAATGCCAAAATCAAATAAAAAGTGTAACCAAATCTTCATCTATATTACTAAAAGTCTAAAAGACCGGTTTTGGCCATCTGTGCTGCGATTTCCGAGAGAACGCCGCCACCTACGGCTGTCATTTTTGCTCAGAGCCCCCCTCTGCCGCAATTGTGCCGAGGATTTTGCCTGTCGATTAAAAATGACAGAGATATTAATGTTTTTACAAAATTCCCCATTCTCTCTGCTGCCCCTGCTGGCAGCAGGGGGGGGGGACGACTATAAAAATGTCTCTATTGGTTCTAAAGCTTGCAAAAAAATGTCTATTGGTTCTAAAGCTTGCAAAAAAATGTCTCTATTGGTTCTAAAGCTTGCAAAAATATGTCTATTTGTTCTAAAGCTGGCAAAAAAATGTCTATTGGTTCTAAAGCTTGCAAAAAAAATGTATTGGTTCTAAAGCTTGCAAAAAAATGTCTATTGGTTCTAAAGCTTGCAAAAAGTGTCTCTATTGGTTCTAAAGCTTGCAAAACAATGTATATTGGTTCTAAAGCTTACAAAAAATGTCTATTGGTAAAGTTCTAAAGCTTGCAAAAAAATGTCTATTGGTTTTAAAGCTTGCAAAAAAATGTCTATTGGTTCTAAAGCTTGCAAAAAATGTCTATTGGTTCTAAAGCTTGCAAAAAAATGTCTATTGGTTCTAAAACTTGCAAAAAGTGTCTCTATTGGTTCTAAAACTTGCAAAAAGTGTCTCTATTGGTTCTAAGGCTTGCAAAAAAAAATGCCTAGTGGTTCATACTAGCGTTCCAGAAAGTGCCCCCCCCCCCCCTCTGGTTGGCTTGGCTTGGGTGTGCCTTGAAATTGAAAGGCACTACTTACTGCAAATGGTGGCATGAAGTTGAAAGGCACTATTACTGCAAATGGTGGCTTGGTTGCTTTGGCTTGAAGTTGAAAGGCACTACTTACTGCAAATGGTGGCTAGGTTGCTTTGGCTTGAAGTTGAAAGGCACTACTTACTGCAAATGGTGGCTTGGGTGTGGCTTGAAGTTGAAAGACACCACTTACTGCAAATGGTGGCACGAAGTTGAAAGGCACTACTTACTGCAAATGGGGGGCATGGGTGCATTGGCTTGCAGTTGAAAGGCAGTACTTACTACAAATGGTGGCTTGGGAGCGTTGGCTTGAAGTTGAAAGGCACTATTACTGCAAATGGTGGCTTGGGTGCAATGGCTTGAAGTTGAAAGGCACTACTTACTGCAGATGGTGGCTTGGGTGCAATGGCTTGAAGTTAAAATGCATTACTTACTGCAAATGGGGGTGTGGGTGCATTGGCTTGAAGTTGAAAGGCACTACTTACTGCAAATGGTGGCTTGGGTGCTTTGGCTTTAAGTTAAAAGGCACTACTTACTGCAAATTGTAGCTTGGGTGCTTTGGCATTGTTGAAAGGGACTGCAAATTGTGGCATGAAGTTGAAAGGCACTACCTACTGCAAATGGTGGCATGAGGATGACAGGCACTACTTCAAATGGTGGCTTGAGTGCATTGGCTTGAAGTTGAAAGGCACTATTTACTGCGAATGGTGGCTTGGTTGCTTTGACTTGAAGTTGAAAGGCACCTCTTACTGCTAATGGTGGCTTGGGTGTGGTTTGAAGTTGAAGGGCACTACTTACTGCAAATGGTGGCATGAGGTTGACAGGCACTACTTACTGCAAATGGTGGCTTGGGTGCTTTGGCTTGAAGTTAAAAGGCACTACTGTAAATGCACTTACTTCCTGTTTGCACTGTATATTGATTTTAGATAAAATGCTACCACTTACGGCTGTGATTTTTGGCCATCTTACTCAGTCCCCCTTCGCTGAGCAGATGCAGAGAATTCTTCCCATCAATGAAAAATAAAAGTGTTATTAGTTTTTAAAAAAATGTTGAGAATCTCTCTCCTGTCAATCACTCCATGAAAGCCACATCTTTTCCGGTGTGTGGGGTGGGGGGGGAGGGGTTATAAAACCCGGAAATGTGGGTGTGGCTCAGTCCCTGCAAGATGGAGGAGGGAGAGGTCACGACTCGCTGTCTTTAGTGGCTTTGCACCCTACTTCAAATGGTATGAAACTGCACTTGAATTTGGTGGCCTTGCACCCTGCTAGAAGTGGTAAGAAACTGCACTTGAATTTGGTGGCCTTATACCCTGCTTGAAATAGAATTTCAAGGATTAGCCGTGAGTCAACTACCAGCCCACCAGCCGTGAGTGAGTGAGTTGCCAGCACAACAGGCTTGATTGACTGAGACGCCAGCCCAAGAATCCATTTGCCGCACAATTTGCATACCAGCCCTCTGGAAACCAGTCCCTTCAGTGTATTGTGGAAGTTTTTTTTCATATTATTAGATTTGAAAAGGTCAGCAAAACAATAAACTGTTATTGGTAGATTATTGCGTTTAAAGTGTGACTTGGTTTAGCAAAAAAAAAAATTGTAGCCCTGCTGTTCAATGTTCAGATTAAAAACTTCACAATGTAATCTGATTATTGGTTGAACTAGGACCCTGAAAACCGAAAGACTAATGCTGCATAATCTTCACATGAACTGTACTAAACTTATTTTTCCCCCATAGCTGAAGAGTCACTAAGACAACTGCAGGGTGAAAAAGAAAAGACACAACAGCAAGTTTTGAGAACGGTTGAAGAACTAAAAAATCTGGAAGAGTTAACTGCACAGAAACAGGTCTGTATAGTTCAACAAAAAGTTAACGTTTTAGTCCTACATATCTACAGTTAGAAATAATGTAATCAATTGTGCTTTTCCCACATTACCTAATTGGGTTGATAAGTACAACACAAATTTATTTCTTTATAGTTGGTCAAATGGGTCCAAAAATTTGCTTTTGAAGTAATCAAAGCATTTAAAGCACTTTTAGCTCTTGGTGTAATATTGTTCACAGTGGAATCACAGGTGGAAATGGCAATATGCTCTAAGCAATTGTGCAGGCTTGTTGAAAGTGAAGTGTTTCTCAACACGAAGGAAAGAAGTTGCATCCGAATAGACTTTTTGCTTTAATGTGCATCCTGGCAGAAACCTTGCTGCTGGTTGCCTACCAAATCTTTTATTTGTGAATAACACATGACACGGTGCTGAAGTAATTCAACGGGCCAGACAGCATCCCTGGAGAACGTGGATAGGTGATGTTTAGGGTCAGGGCCCTTTTTAGACCCTTGGGAATGATGGAAAAAAATTAAATGAAAGGTGTAATTTAAAATTTCTGGATTAATGCAAACATAAAGACAGTATGATGAAGATAATGAAAATCTATACAACATGATGGGAGAATATTAGGATTTCCATTCAGAATCGACCTAAAAAATTGTTTTTTCCTATTTAACAAAGATTTCGGAACTTGAGAAAGAGCAGCTACAACAGCAGTTAGCTGAGAAGCTCCAGCTTATTAACCATTTGCGGAAAGAGACTGAGAAAGTGGAGCAGCAGATGGAAAGACAATGGAAAGAGATGGAAAGAAAACAGCATGAGATTCTTGATCTTGAAAGGGACTTGAAGTCTATTGATCCTAAAGATCCAAAACATGTGAGTAAAATTAAAATGAGATACAAGATGGGCATTTTGTTTCTTTTAATTGTGGATCAAGCTTCTCATTCCCCCTTTTAGTGTTCATCAATGGATGAACAACGTTGCAACATCTAATTGGATGTTTTTAGCTCCAATGAGTACGTACTATTAACTTAAGTCCATTTCTAACGTGTTCATAGCTTCTTTATTTTGATAAATAATAAATATGAAGACCACATGATCTTATTTACATAATGTATGAACTCTAGCCTTCAAAGAGAAGTTCTTATTGAAAATCAGTGCCAAATGTAATTGGTCAGCTTTTGCTGCAAAAGATACATGTAACGGGTGATTATCTTTATTACAAATTCCCCAGCATACTTTTAATGAAGAATGTCACGATGATGAATCAAAGCTACTTGTACTGCTCTTGTTTTAATTTTATGAAAATTGTTTTCTTTCTAATTATCCTTTCATTTTTATCGTGCTTTTGTGTTGATTTGTATTTTTATGTTGACTATTATTACATATCCCACACAAAATTAATTTTTATGCTTAATACGAAGTACCCTTTTAATGATGTGATAATTGTGAAAATTACATTTTAAATGTGCATTATTAATGGGTGAAGGCCATATATAAATCTCACCTCTTAGTTTCTTTTTTTTCTCCCCTTCCCCTTTCTTGCCCTATGACTGATTTAAATTTAAATTCATCTTCCTTTTTCAAATCTTTCTCGTTATTTCTCAGTTCTTTAGTTTCCATATATATGAAGACACAGTAAAACTCAATTAATCCAGTGTCCGACCATTGGGAAATCCCGAGGGTTTGCCTTTGGGTTCAGGTGAAAGAAACAAACGAGGCAAAGGGCAGGTGCAGCTATTTTAAAAAGCATCTTTGATTACCCCGACCAAGTATGAATGGCATCTCCCTGTTCACTCACCAGGGCCCTGGATCCCGCATGCACCATTCACTTAGCAGGCCCATGTTCTTGGGCTGTCTTTTAATTCACCTGATTCTATTATTTGTACTCCTTTTAAAATTGGAGTTTACTTGAAAATGTACTTGAAAACATTTATAAAAAAATTAAATGAAATCTTTACGATGATTAACATTCGGTAGTCAGGAAACCTGCTATTCCGCAACCTTAAGTCCTGAGTGTGCGGTATTAAAACAAGTTTACCGTATGCTATTTATTCCACATACTAGTTTACTTTGTAAGGTAGACAAAAATGCTGGAGAAACTCAGCAGGTGAGGCAGCAACTATGGAGCAAAGGAATAGGTGACGTTTCGTGTTGAGACCCGAAACGTCATCTATTCCTTTGCTCCATAGATGCTGCCTCACCCGCTAAGTTTCTCCAGCATTTTTGTCTACCTTCGATTTTTCCAGCATCTGCAGTTCCTTCTTAAACAGTTTATTTTGTAATGTCATTATTATTCACACCTTCCCAGCCAAAAACTATACAATACAATCATAGGAATAGGCCACTCAGTTTCTTTAGCTTGCTCTGCCATTCAATAAATTTTGCATTCCATCACCCAACTGTGCCTTTTCACACCCTTGTTTCTCAAGAATATAACCACCGCTACCTTGAAAATATTCAAACACACTGAAACACGCTTCCTCAAAGAACGGTGGAAGAAAGACTCGCAACACGCAAATTTAAAAAATTGCCTTCTCATCGTCCCCGTTTTGAATGGGCAATCGCTTAAATGGTGATTTCTAGTTATAGATTCTCTCATAAAGGGAACCATCCTCGCTACATGCGCCCTGTCAAGACCACTCAAGATCTTGATTTTCTATCAAATTTCCTCTCGCTCTGCTAAACTCCAGATACAAGCATACCCAGTCCAACATTTCCTCATAAGCCGACCTGCCTATGTCAGGTTTTAGTCCAACAAACTTCCCTGATCTGCTTAAAATGCACTGATATATCTTCTTAAATAAGGAGACCAATACTGTACACATTACTCCAGATGTAGTCTTCTTAGGTCCCTATTTAACCTCAATATGTTTGTATTAAATTCCTGTACCAAAACTGGAAGTGTAGAAAAAAAAATCTGCTTTCTATAAGCCTGCATAACCAGAACTGTTCAGAGCAATTTGGCATTCCTTATTAGTTCTTATACCAATACGCTTGTCATTTATGAATCATGTATTAGGGTATCTGCATCCTTTGCACCTCAGAGCTCTGCAGACTCTCGTCATTGGAATTTAAGTAAAACTAGTAAGTGTGGGAAGGCATATCGGAAGCTCTCTTGCAAATCTATCACGTTATTTATATTTGGATGAAAGTTGACACTTCTGTACTCTTTATGAATTTGTGTTTTGATATAAGGCTATCTTTTAATCTTGTGTGAAGGTTACAACCTTTATAAAGTTGCTCCATACATTTTATGAAGTTGCTGTGGAAAAAGCTTTGGTAATTTGAAATGTATTTTTGACAGGATTTTGTATACGTGCAGGTTTAAACATCAGAAATTGGATTAATAAAAGCAGAGTTTCTAATATAAAAGAATTAATGAAATGAGGCTACATAGGTGGATTTGAAAAATAAGAAGGGGATGCTCATTTTAATGCAATTGTACCACAGCTTCTCAACAGTCAACAGGTGATGGAGGAGGAAATATGTAATGGAGATGACAGATGGCTGCAATTGGGTGGTGATGGAGTCATAGAGTGATACAGTGTGGAAACGGGCCCTTTGGCCCAACTCGCCTACACCGGCCAACAATGTCCCAGCTACACTAGTTCCACTTGCCTGCTCTTGGTCCATATCCCTCGAAACCTGTCCTATCTATGTACCCGTCTAACTGTTTCTTAAACGATTTGATAGTCCCAACCTCAACTACCTCCTCTGGCAGTTTGTTCCATACACCCACCACCTTTGTGTAAAAAATTACCCCTCGGATTCCTATTAAATCTTTTCCCCTTCACCTTGAACCTATGTCTGGTCCTTGATTCCCCTACACTGGGCAAAAGACATCCACCCGATCTATTCCTCTCATGATTTTGTATACCTCTATAAGATCTCCCCTCATCCTCCTTCACCCAATGGAATAGAGACCCAACCTACTCAACCACTCCCTATAGCTCACACCCTCTAGTCTTGGCAACATCCCGTTAATCTTTTCTGAACCCTTTCAAGCTTGACAACATCTTTCCTTTAACATGGTACCACGAACTGAACACAAAATTCTAAAAATCGGTCTCACCAACGTCTTATACAACTGCAACATGACCTCCTAACTTACAAGATACAAGATACATTTAATTGTCTATACTCAATACCCTAACTGATGAAGGCCAAAGTGCCAAAAGCCTTTTTGACCACCTTATCTACCTGTGACTAGACCGTCAAGGAACCATGCACCTCTACTCCTAGATCCCTCTGCTCTACAACACTACCCAGAGGTCTACAATTTCCTCTTTTAGTTTATTCCGTAGTTCCTGAAACTCCTCCAGGGATGCACTTGATCCCAGCTGCCTATACATGCCCCATGCATCCTTCTTATTTTGAACTAATGTCTCAATTTCCATCGTCAGCCAAGCTTCCTTACGTTTGTCCTCTTTGTCCTCTAACGGGGACGTACACATCCTGAGCTTTCTTCCGTACACTTTTAAAAACATCTCACTTGGCCGATGTTCCTTTCCCTCTAATGACATGCTCCAGTCAAATTGAGCGGGACCTTCTCTCATACCCTCAAAGTTGGCCTTACCCCAGCTGAGCATTGTGACAAGTGGACCCACCCCGTCCTTATCCATAACTATCTTAAACCTAATCGAACTGTGGTCACTGGCCCCAAAAGGCTCCTGCACACACATTTCATTTACTTGTCTTTCCCAATGCTAAATCCAGCGTTGCCCTCTCGCGTGTGGGGGCCTCCACATACTGCTAAAGAAAACTCTCCTGAACACTTTTAAGGAATTGCACCCCATTTAAATCCTTCAAGCTATGATATTCCCAGTGTATATTGGGAAAGTTAAAACCCACTACTACAACAATCTTATTTAAGCTGCAGCTGTCTGCAATCTCACGGCACATTTGTTCTTGTAATTCCTGTTGACTATTTGAGGGTCTGTAGAACACCCCCAACAAGGTGATCATCCTTTTCTTGTTTCTCTGCTCCACCCACATAGCCTCACTTGACGAACCGTCCATAATGTCACCTCTCAACACAGCCGTGACATCCTCCTTAACCAACAATGTGACCCTCCTCCTCTTTTTCCCTCGCCCCTGTCTCTCCTGAAGCTCCTGTACCCCGGAACATTGAGCTGCCAGTCGTGCCCCTCCTTTAACCAGGTTTCAGTCATGGCTGCAACGTTCCAGTCGCTCGTACCTATCCGTGGCCTGAGCTCATTTGCCTTACCCGTCGGGCCCCTTGCATTAAAATACGTGCAGTTTAAACCAACCCTCCTTCCTCACTCTCTGCCTTTCACCTGCCTTTTCTGTCTACTAACCTTTCCCACACCACCCTCCATACCAACTTCTAGCCTCTCTCATGCCTCTGTCCTGCACGAGATCCCACCCCCCCCTGCCAATCTAGTTTAAAGCCTCCCATGTAGCATTAGGAAACCTTCCTGCTAGGTGATAGTGGAGGATTTTAAGTTTTAAGAGAATCCAAAGAAGGCATATGAGAATGATCCCAGGGATGATTGGATTAACGTATGCAGAGTGTTTGATGGCTCTGGGCCTGTACTTGCTGGAATTTAAAAGGATGAGAGTGGACCTCATTAAAACTTACCAAATAACAAATGGATAGAGTGGAAGGAGAGAGGATGATTTGTCGAGGGGTCGACAACCTATTGATCCGGCCCGTAATCCAAAATCATGCAGCCACAGGCGGTTTTTTTTTTTCAATTCGTTTTCGCGACCTGGGAACTACAGACAGTCCCGGGGCTTGCAGGCAGCCTGGGAACTGTAGCCAGACCCTGGGCAGGCGACTTGGGAACTGCAGACAGTCCCGGGACTCGCAGTCGCCATGGGAACTGTAGCCAGACCCGGGGCTTGCAGGCGACCTGGGAAATGCAGCTAGTCCCGTGGACGCGAGGGATTTGGGAATAGCCGAAAACTAATTGAAAAACACCTGAAACCTAATGCGAAAAACACCAAGTTTCACACTAGTTATTATGTATTATTACTAATTTATGTATTATTGGTATGTATTATTACTAATTATTTATTTAGTTAGTATGTATTATTATTAACTCCATTTATTAACTATGGTGATAGATGTAGCGCACCATCCGTTCACAGACATGGGTCCCGGCCCCTATGCAGAACAAGGTTGCCGACACCTGGTCTAGAGCAAGAGGGCACAGCCTCAGAATTAAAGGACGTACCTGTAGAATGGAGAAGAGTTAGTTGGTGAATCTGTCTAATTCATTACTACATGTGGCTGTGGAGGCCAAGACATTGGAGGGTAGCTAATGTTATCCCACTTTTTAAGAAAGGCAGGAGAGCGAAAACGTAATTATAGAGCAGTTAGCCTGACAACGGTGGTGGGGAAGATGTTGAATTATAAAAGATGAAATCTCGGCACATTTTGATAGCGGTAGCAGGATTGGTCCGAGTCAGCATGGATTTACGAAGCGGAAATCATGCTTTACTAATCTCCTGGAATTTTTTGAGGTTGTAATTAGGAAAATTGACAAAGGAGAACCAGTAGATGTAGTGTACCTGGACTTTCAGAAAGCATTTGATAAAGCCCCACATAGGAGATTCGTGGGAAAAATTAGAGCACATGGTATTGGGGGTAGGGTGCTGACATGGATAGAAAGTTGGTTGGCAGACAGGAAACAGATTAGGGATTAACAGGCCTCTTTCAGAATGGCAGGTGGGGTACCGCAAGGCTCGGTGTTGGGATTCGCAGCTAATTACAATATACATTCATGGCTTAGATGAAGGGATTAAAAGTAACATTAGCAAATTTGCAGGTAACACAAAGCTGGGTGGCAGTGTGAACTGTGAAGAGGATGCTATGAGGATGCAGGTTGACTTGGACAGGTTGGGTGAGTGGGCAGATGCAGTTTAATGTTGATAAATGTGAGGTTCTCCACTTTGGTGGCAAAAACAGGAAGGTAGTTTATTATCTGAATGGTGTCAGTTTAGGAAAAGGGGAAGTACAACAAGACCTGGGTGTCTTTGTACATCAGTCACTGAAAGTAAGCTTGCAGGTACAGCAGATAGTGAAGAAAGTGAATGGCATGTTGGCCTTCATAACAAGAGGAGTTGAGTAAAGGAGCAAAGAGATCCTTCTGCAGTTGTACAGGGCCCTGGTGAGCTACATCTGGAATTTAGAAGGATGAGAGGGAATCTTATAAAAACATATAAAATTGTTAAGGGATTGGACATGCTAGATGCAGGAAACATGTTCCCAATGTTTAAGGGATTCCAGAACCAGAGGCCATAGTTTAAGAATAAGGGGTAAGCCTGTTAGAACTGAGATGAGGAAATACTTCTTCACACAGAGAGTTGTCAATTTGTGGAATTCTCTGCCTCAGAGAGCAGTGGAGGGCGATTCACTAGATGCTTTCAAAAGAGATTTAGATAGAGCTCTTGGGGCTAGTGGAATCAAGGGGTATGGGGAGAAGGTAGGAACGGGGTACTGATTGTGGGTGATCAGCCATGATCACATTGAATAGCGGTGCTGCCTCGAATGGCCTACTCCTGCGCCTATTGCCTATGTATCTAACTGCACTAGGGTTGCCAACTTTCTCACTCACAAATATGGGACATAGGTCAAAATAAGGGACAAGTTCCCAACGGCAATTCATTGACCGACTCGGCCGTGGCTAGGTGAATGATGAGTTGGCCCGGGTGCTGGACTGCACACAAAGCCCAGCCGGCGGGCCAGCTGGGGAGATTTGGCCCGGGCCACGTGACATCACGTGCAAAGTCTGGCACCCCATCCAACTTATGACCCGATGATCGGCCATGAGAAGGAGGGGTGGTGGTGTCGGCGGTAAGCGAAGGTCCGAAGGTCGTACAGCTGGCCGGGCTGCCGACCAACGGGGCCAAGGGCGAGGCACTGCTGCTGCACTCCATGGGCTGCACTATGTTGGGACGGGTGAAGCAGTGCCGGACGCGACACTCCTACACGACAGTCCCCTCGACCTGAGTAGTAGCAGTCAAATACGGGACAAGGGCGGTCCCGTACAGGGCAAACCAATTTAGCCCAATATACGGGATGTCCCAGCTAATACGGGACAGTCGGCAACCCTAAACTGCATGCAGTACTTCAAATGCGGCCTAACCAAAGTCCTAGGGAGCAGCATCATGACTTTCTGACTCTTATGCTCAACGCCCCTAACAATGAATGCAAGTATACCATACACCTTCTATACCACACTATCTACTCGTGCAGTTGTGAACTTGTACTCTAAGATCCCTCTGCATATCAATGCCGTAAAGTTGGGAGAAGGGGAAGTACAACAAACTCTGGGTGTCCTTGTTTGTCAGTCACTGGAAGTAAGCATTCAGGTACAGCAGGCAGTGAAGAAAGCAAATGGCATGTTGGCCTTCATAACAAGAGGAGTTGAGTAAAGGAGTAAAGAGGTCCTTCTGCAGTTGTACAGTGCCCTAGTGAGACCACAGCTGTGCTGTTTTGGTCTCCCAATTTGAGGAAGGACATTCTTGCTATTGAGGGAGTGCAGCATAGGTTCACCAGGTTATAATGGCGGGACTGTCATATGTTGATAGAATGGAGCAGATGGGCTTGTATACTCTGAAATTTAGGATGAGGTGGTATCTTATTGAAACATATAAGATTATTGAGGTGTTTGGACACGCTGGAGGCAAGAAACATGTTCCCGATGGTGGGAGAGTGAAGAAGCAGGGGCAACAGTTTAAGAATAAGGGGTAAGCAATTTAGAACTGAGATGAGGAAATACTTTTTCACACAGAGAGTTGTGAGTCTGTGGAATTCTCTGCCTTAGAGGGCACTGGAGGCCGGTTCTCTGGAAACTTTCAAGAGAAAGCTAGACAGAGCTCTTAAATGTTGAGTCGGGGTTTTGGGGAGAAGGCAGGAGCATGGTGCTGATTGTGGATGATCAGCCATGATCACATTGAGTGACGGTGCTGACTCGAGGGGCCGAATGGCCTACTCCTGCACCTTTTGTCTATTGTATTTTTAAAGCTGAGTTCATGATTAACAAGGACAACGAGAGTTAGTCAGCATGGCTTTGTGCATGACCAAGAAGATTGATAAGGGCAGTGTGGTGGACGTTGTTTTCATGGACCTTAGCAAGGATTTTGACAAGGAACCACATGACTTTTGGACAGGAGGTCTATAATAAGTGTGATATCACACGGAGCGATGCTGGGTGCACAGATTTAGACGTGAGTGTAGATGATATGGTAGTAGTTTGTAGGTGATATAATATCGGTTGTATAGTGAACAGTGAAGAAGGTCATTTGTGGCATCTTGATCAATGAGTCAATGGAAGGAGCAATGGGGGATGGAGTTTAATTCAGGTAAAATACAAGGAATTGCATTTTGGTGGGACAAACAAATGCAGGATTTGTATGGTAATTGGTTGGGTTCTGGGGAGTGTTGTGGAGCAGAGACAAAGAGGTGCAGGTAATTCCATGGAAGTAGTAACACAGGTGGACATGGCACGCTTGCCTTCATCGTTCAGAGTGTTGGACGTGTGATGGGATGTTGTGTACAGCCACATTGATATGTTGATACTGCCACATTTGGAGTAAAGTGTACAGTTCTGGTCGCCCTGTTTTTAGGAAGAATGTCATTAAACTTGAAACGCTGCAGAAAGGGTTTCCAAGGATATTGCTGAATCAGGAGGGTTTGTGTTATAAAGTGAATCCGGATAGGCTAGGTCTTTTTTCTGGAACGTAGAAGACTGAGGAGTGGCCTTTATAGAGGCTGAAAAATGTTGGGGGGCATAGATAAAGTGAATCGTCACAGTCTTTTCCCAAAAGAAGAAGTGTAAAATTAGAGGATGCAGGTTTAAGGTGAGAGGATAGATTTGAAAGGGACCTCAGGAGTAACTTTTTCCACAGAGAGGGTGGTGCATGTCAGAGGAAGTGATACAATTTAAAAGACAGTTTAAAAGACACTTAGACAGGTACATGAATAGATAAGTGGTAGATTTCATCATCGGTGTTCATTTACCACATGACTAGGTACATTTCTTTTGTTTCCACATGAATAGAAAAAGTTTAACGGTATCGAGCCAGGCACAGCCAAGTGTGGTGTTAGGCAACTTGGTCAGCATGAATGAATGAATGGATGAATGAATGAATGAATGGATGGATGGATGAATGAATGAATGAATGCATGATGAAGACCCTCTTTCTGTGCTGTTTAGCCTTTGACTCCAATGTTTGAAAGTAATCACCAGGCTGTTTTTGGAACCACTGTGTGATTCTATCTGAAGCTGCAGTATGCGTGAGTAGTTCACAGTCATGATGAACACTTTAAGGTTGCTGAATTCTGCTGTGGGTGCATTTAGCCCATCTGCTGAACAATTGTGTCCTGAATTAATCTTACAGTTAATGGACCAGAACTTGGTGCCTATGTTTATTAACTTACTGGCAAATTGAGTTGAATAATGCCTACACAGTGTCTCACAAAATGGATATAGTGGTTTAATCCTCAAGGCACAAATGAGCCATGACCAGCAATATTGCATATCTTATTCAGGCAGTGCATCATTCTTAGCAGAATCCAGACCAATTTTGCGATGGATTTGTTCAAGGATAAACAGTTTAGCATTTTTAACACTTCAAATTCGCAATTCTTTGAGTGGTTTGAACACGGCATTGTTTACATAACTTAAAGAGGAAAATGTTGTTTCTAGAACAAAGATCACTTCTGCCTCAGTCATTGAGATATAATATGTGCACCCACTGAAGCTATTTTTCACATCATTGCTGATTACTTCTTCACTGAAGTGCACGTAAGAATGGGTTAAACATACGGAAGATAAAGCTTTTCACCAGCTTGTTCTTGACACACCACTGCATTCCCTACCGATCAAGGACCATTTAACGATCTTTGTTAAATAACATCAAGTTTGATTTAGAAACATAGAAAATGGGTGCAAGAGTAGGCCATCTGGCCCTTCTAGCCAGCACCGTCATTCAATATGATCATGGCTGATCATCCAAAATCAGTACCCCGTTCTGGCTTTTTCCCCTATATCCCTTGATTACCTTAGCCCAAAGAGCTAAATCTAACAATTTGTAATTGAAAAGGGTCCCAACCCGAAATGTGTCCTATTCATGTTCTCCAGGGATGTTGCCTGACCTGCTGAATTATTCCAGCACTTTGTATCTTTTTCAGTTTTGGTCACCGTGCTATTGGTAGGATGTCATTAAGCTGGAAAGGGTGCAGAGAAGATTTACGAGGATGTTACCAGCGTTCAAGGATGAGCTATAGGGAGAGATTGGGCAAGCTAGGACTATATTCATTGGAGTTCAGGAGGCTGAGGGATAATTTTACAGAAGTGTTTAAATTCATGAGGGGAATTGATAGAGTGAATGCACAGTCTTTAACCAGGGTAGGAGCATCAAAAGCCAGAGGACCTAGGTTTAAGGTGATTAGACGTGAATATGGGCCAAATGTAGACAAAGGGGACTAGCTTAGATGAGGCATGTTGATCGGCATGAATGAGTTGGGCCGAAGGGCGTTTTTCTGTACTGTATGCCTCTAATTTTGGTCATTCTTCCTATTTTGGATACCTGTTAAATGGGGAAACATCAATGATGAAATCTACCACAGCCTTCAGTATGCTAACGCAACCTCTTCAGACCTTAAATCTGATACTAAACCTGATCTATAAAATGACATTAATCCGTGCTCTACTGTATGCATTGGACACCTGGAGAACTCGTTGATAGGCTTTTCAATGAAATCCTTCAAATTCACTGGTAAGAAAGGCAAATTAACTGCACTGTTTCCATCCCGACATCTGAACTGTCAACTGTCATTACCTGAAAATGCTATGCCACATGACCATACTGCTGAAACATGAACTCAGCGTGGTCTCACACCGACAGAAGCATCCAGGAAGGCACACAGCATTTCGCTCAATCCATCTGGTAGCATATGGAAGCCAAACACATAGTGTACAACAGTCCAAACCACACAGTCACCTGCCTTTTCAAGCTCCACCCCTCCCATCTGTGCCACACTCTGTGGATCCTGCAGGGAACTCATTAGTCAGGAGGGAGTGCCTAACAAGAAGATGATGGCTTAATCTGGCTGAAACATTTTTGTAACTTGATTGACAACATTTAATGTAGTGTTCAATGTGTAGTTATATCACTGTAGGTTTCAATCGTACCTTTTGGCCTACATTAATAAATTGGTAGTATAAACATGCTTTTGGAACGTTCTAGTCTTTTTTTATGTAACATGTTGCTACTTACCATCTATCTAAGTTTTGCGCAAATACAGGTGCACAACCTTTTATCCGACCAGACACTTTTCGTAATTTGGAATTTGTCGGCCTTCGGAATGGAAATTTTGTTAGCGTAGATTTTAATGGCTGGCTCAGTGGTAGAGTGCTCGGCTCATATCCGCAAGGTCGCGAGTTTGCGCCTTGATCCCGGCAGTTCCTCGGTCGCGAGTTTGAGTCTTCAATGTAGTTTTTTATCGCAGAATAAATGTCTGTATGAAATGCAGTGTGTTGAATGAATTCCTGAATTTGTAAATGTGACCGCAGCATTGAATCACCCCTCGCACTCATGTCACCCTAGCGGGGCTACATGCCCTTAGGCGGTCTAAGGCGACATTTTCACACTCTTATATCCGTGTGCAGCAGAGGCGACGTGCGTTTGGCGCCAAACGTGAGCTTTGGTGTGCAGACGACATCCTGGAAAAAATGTCCGGTTTCTTCCAGGTAGGCGATATACCCTCCCGGGCAATATACCCTCCACTTCTCTTTTATGAAGGGGATTTAGTTCCCCTTTCTTCCAGGACCGACCAGAGGTTCCGCTGTCACCTCTGCGGGCCACCCTCGGTGAACGCTCACTCAACTTTGTCTTGGGATTCCTACTCTCCCACGCATTGTACCCTCACCTTCTCTTTTATGAATGGGGATTTAGTTCCCCTTTCATCGAGGACCGACCGGAGGTTCCGCTGTCACCTCTGCGGGCCGCCCTCGGTGAACGTCCTGCCTCCCTGTCCCTGGGATAGCAGGGGGCGATCAAACAGCACAATAGCCCCCTCCCCCTCCAACTCCAGAGGAATTCGCTCCCCGATGGGCCGCTACGGCGACAAGTGGCAGTTCGCCCACAACCCGAGCTGCGCGACCCCAAGAACAAGACGTACCTTGCACACCATCAGCTTCTGCCCCTACTGTTCCTCTGGAGTTGGAGCGGGGCTGGGCTGGAGTTGCTGATCTGGGATCTCCATGCTTGCAGTGGGCCTGGGGGTCAGTGTCCCGATGAGGGGGCACAGCTCGGGCTGTGGGCGAACTGCCACTTGTCGCCGTAGCGGCTCATCGGGGAGCGGCTTCTGGTGGTCCTGATGTCTCCCGCTAGTGTGCAGTTTTCCTCTGGAGTTGGAACGGGGCTGGGCTGCTGCTGGCTGTGGGTCTCTGGGATCTCCGTGCTTGCAGTGGGCCTGGGGGTCGGTGTCCTGTTGGTCCTGACGTCTCCGATGACTGGAAGGGGTCACACACATGGCCGGGAAGCAGAGGGGTGTAGGTGGGGTGAAACTGAAGGGAGCGACAATCTGCTGCTCCCTGCCCGCTGAGTTAAAAAGTTCCCACGCAAGACTCACGACACACTGTGTATCGTGACTCTACCGTGGGAACTTTTTAACTCAGCGGGCAGACAGCAGCATATTGTCAATTATTAACCCTCCCGCGCAATATACCCTCACCTTCTCTTTTATGAATGGGGATTTAGTTCCCCTTTCTTCGAGGACCGACCGGAGGTTCCGCTGTCACCTCTCCAACTCCTTGGTGAACGTTTTCAAGGACCTTTCTTCAAGGACTGAAAAAATGTCTGCTATTCGGAGGTTTTTGTTATTTGGATCTTCGGATAAAAGGTTGTGCACCTGTAGTATTTTTTAGGGTTCTGTAATTAGATAATTTGTGAAATCCAGTAATATTCAGAATTAAAGCTGTAGCAATAATGGGAAACAGGAGCACATAAGAGGACAGGTGGGCCCAAGAGTGACTCTCAAGGAGAAAAGAGGGTGGAGACTTAGGAGCAGCTTTGATCAGAGAGAAGCTCAGTTATCATGCTGAAAAGTGAGGATAGATAGATAGATAGATAGATAGATAGATAGATAGATAGATAGATAGATAGATAGATAGATAGATAGATAGATATAATTTATTGCCACACAACCAGGGTCGGTGGAAATTTGGGTTGTCAGCAGCAGTACAATAATAAAGAACACACAGCCACAATAAAACTGTAACACAAACATCCACCACAGCAATCATCACTGTGGTGGAAGGCACAAAATTTGGCCAGTCCTCCTCCATTTACCCCCCGTGGACAGGACCAGAGTCCAGAGTCAGTCCAGGATCGGCCCTTCCTCACCGGAGACTGCGGCTTTAAGATGGTGTAGGCCGATCGGTCGAGATTTAAAGACTCCGCCGCAGCCAGAAGCACCGTAGACTGCAGGGCCGGCGGTCGAAGCTCCCCTCCAGGGGTGATGGTGAGTCCATGCCGGACCCGCGGTAGAAGTTGGCCGCGGGCCGGCAGTGATGGCTTCTTCTTCCCCCGGGTCCTCCACGAGGGATCCCGGGCTGTAGACGCCGCGCCAGCTGGAACTCTGCAGACTGCGGCTTTAGGCTGCCGGCAGCCCCGGGCCAGCGAAACGGAGCGCTCCCCTCCAGTGAGCCCTTGCGAGGGCTCACCCGCTCCACAACGAGAGTCCACGCTGCGCCTGCCGCTGAAGCCCCCGGGCGTGTCTCCGGGAAAGGCCGCGTCGATCCTTGATGTTAGGCCACGGGGGAGGCGACCTGAAAAAATTTGCCTCTCCATGGAGGAGGCGACCGAAGCGGTTTCCCCCTTGCCCCCCCCACACACCCCCCACACAAGACACACGAAGGAACATTAAATACATACTTTAAAACATAATAAAAAATAAAAAAAGGTTGAAAAAACTGACGCGCTGCTGACATGGCTGCTGCAGCGTGTCTGATTTGTCCATGTGTGCAGGTTGAAGAGTAGAAGAGCAATGGCATGATTTAAAGAGGGAATTGATAGAATCCTGGCGAGTTAATATCATTGGAAGGGAAATGTCTCTTGGAGATGAGAAGCTGTTCAATCAGGTGTGCTTGCTTTGGGTGAGTTTTATTGGAAGGAGAGTTAATCATATGTACATGCTCTAACTCCATTTGCAAGTTTGTTGATTACACCACCGAAGGGGGAGAGATCTAAAACAATGTTGAAATAGTACAGTAAGGATATTAAGTTCAGTAACATGGTGTCAACCTCTCACTCAATGTCATTGAGATGAAGGGACTAGTTAGTGACTTGAGGAAAAGAGATGGTGTACACATCCCAGTCAGCATCAATAGCACTGAAGTAGAGATGGTCAAGAGCATCAGTTCCTAGGCGTAAATATCACCAACAACTTGTCCTGGACCAGTGATAATGAAGCTATAGCCAAGAAAGCAACCAATGCCTCTTCTTGTTTAATAAAGAACTACAGATGCTGGAAAAATCGAAGGTAGACAAAAATGCTGGAGAAACTCAGCGGGTGAGGCAGCATCTATGGAGCAAAGGAATATGTGAAGTTTTGGGTCGAGACAGAATGAGTCCCACCGCAAATTGGAGGAGCAGCACCTTATATTTCACTTGGGTAGTTTACACCCCAGCGCTATGAACATTGACTTCTCCAATTTCAGGTAGTCCTTGCTTTCTCCCTCCTTCCCCTCCCCTTCCCAGCTCTCCCACAGCCTACTGTCTCCGCCTCTACCTTTCTTCTTCCTGCCCCCACATCAGTCTGAAGAAGGGGGCAGGAAGAAGCGTCACCTATTCCATCGCTCCATAGATGCTGCCTCACCCGATGAGTTTCCCCAGCATTTTTGTCTACCTCCAATGCCTCTTCTTCCTCAGAAGACTAAAGAAGTTCAACATGTCCCCAATAACACTTGCCAACTTCTACAGATGCATAACTTCTACAGATGCACAAAAAGCATACAACACAGCTTGGTTTGATGACAAATCTACCCAAGACCATACGAAATTGCAGAAATTGGTGGATATTGAATAGTCCATCACACAAACCAGCCTTTACTTTCTCTGCCCCCCCCCCTCCTCATTGGACAGAAGATACAAAAGATTGCAAGCACCTACCACCAGATTCAAGAACAGCTTCATCCCCTCTGCAATGAATCGTCCTCCTTTAAGCTAACGGTATAGTCCCAGTCTTCCAACCTACCTCATTGGGGTTTGCACTTTTTGTTTATTTCCATTCTATAACTGTAGCACTAATACTATATACTGCACTCTGGATTTTTTATCTTTACACTTCATCTTGTACGTGTAATGGCATAATTGTACTCATGTATAGTATAATTTGGCTGGTTATATTTTTCACTGCAACTTGGTACACATGACAATAAATATTTGGTACGTGTACCGAATAAACTTGGAACACATACCAAAACGAATGATTGTAGGGTAAGAGAGAATTTCTTTACCCAGAGAGCAATAAATCATTTGAATTATGTGCCTATGAGAATGGTAAGTTACGGTATGATCTGTTTTTTCTATATAATTCTTCCTAGGTTTTTGGTCTCACAGAAATGGCAGATGAGATAGTTGCATTCTCATCCTGCAGGATTTTAAAAGTTGGTGATTTTCTGTGCTCCTGAGGACTTAACCTGCAATAAGTGTGTTCAGCAGCAGCTCCTTAAGGGCCATGTTCAGGAACTGGAGCTGCAGCTGGATGACCCCGGGATTACCTGGGCGTGTAGGAGTGTCATAGATAGGAGTTCTAGTGAGGTTCAGGCAAGAAGTAGATGGGTGAACACCAGGAAAGGGAGGAGGCAGAGAGGGCAGGAATCCCCTGGGCGGTTCCTCTGGACAATAGGTATGCTCCTTTGGATACAGTTGTGGGGGAGAACCAGTCAGGAGGGAGCAGCAGCAGCAGTCCAGTCAGCAATGACTGGCCTGGCTTGAAGGCACAGCCAGGAAGGATAAAGTCAGCCAAAGCCATATAGTAATAGGAGATTCATTCGTCACAGAGGCGATTCTGTGGCAGCAACCAAGACTCCAGGATCCTATTTTGTCTGCTTTGTTCCATGGTCCACGATGTTTCCAAGCTGTTGCAAAATATTTTCAAAGGGGAGGGCGAGCAGGTGGAAGTCATTGTGACACTGGCACAAATGACATGGGTAGGAAAAGGGATGAGGTCCTGTGAAATGAATATCGGGAGTTAGGCAGAAGATCAAAACGCTGGGGTAATAATCTCTGGATTACTCCCAGTGCCACATGCTAGTGAAGGTAGAAATAAGAAGATAGAATAGATAAATGTGGCTTAGGAGTTGGTGCAGGGATTCAGATTTTTTAACAATTGGGATCCCTTCTGGGGCAGAGGTGACTGCATCAGAGGGACAGGTGACATCTGAACTGCAGGGGACCCAATATCCTTACAGGAGGTTTGCTGGTGCTACACAGGAGTGTTTAAACCACAGAGTCATGGGGGTGGGAATCGGAGTAGTAGGTCAGAAATTGTAAGTGATAGGATGATGGAGATTAAGGCCAGTGAGTCTCAAACAAAGGACAAACGGGAAGAGAAGGAATATGGTGAAGCTGATGGGCTGAATTGTGTTTATTTGAATGCAATGAGTATTGTGGAGGAAGCCAATAACTTATAGTCAGGATCATTGCTTGGGACTACGATATTTGGACCATTGTGGAAACGTGGTTGTGAGAGGGGACACGACTGGCAGCTCAATGTTCCAGTGTTCTGATGTTTCACACATGACCGAGAGGAAGGCAAAAGAGGTGGAGGATTTGCGCTACTAATCCTCCAGACTGCCACCATGGCACTCAGAGAGAACAAGCTGGAGGGTTTGTTCGTGAGATGATATGGGAAGACTTAAAGTGCAAGCACTCTAGTGGGATTGTACTATAGGCCTCTCATAAGCAAGTGGGAAATAAAGTGACAGATACATAAACAGATTTGTGAAAGATGCCAAAGCAACAGGGTTGTCTTCGTGGGTGACTTGCTCATTGCATTAGGTAGAGCTACATTTGTGAGGTATATTCAAGTGGGTTTGTTGAAACAGTATGTGGATAATCCAACCCAAGAAGGGAACCTACTGGACCTTGTGGGTAGGAAGGAACTACCGATGCTGGTTAATGCAGAAGATGGACACAAAGTGCTAGAGTAACTCAGCAGGTCAAGTAGCATCTCTGGAAAAAAGGATGGATGACATTTCAGGTCGGAACCATTTTCTTTGTGTTGGGCCTAGCCAGGTGACTGTTGCAAGGGCATTTTGGGGAATGGGATCATAACTCCATAAGTGGTAAGATTGTTTTGAATAACGAGAAGGTTGGACCTTACAGGAAGGTACTTAATTGCAATAAAGCAAACTACAACGTTATTAGGAAGGATCTTAGGAAAGTACATTAGGAGGAATTGTTATTAGGTAAGAACACATCTGGGAGTCTTTTGAAGGCCAGTTGATTGAAGTTCAGAACAGGCATGTTTCAGTAAGGAGGAGGATAAAAACAAAGTAAGGGAACCTTAGCTGACAAAGGCAGTTATAAATCTGGTCAAAAAGAAAGAGGAAGTGCGTGCAAGATGTAAGAGCTTGGAATCAGACTATGGTGAATATAGAAAAAGAAGGGGAAGCGGGCGATTGGAAAGGCCAGAAGGGGCCACAAAATGGCTTTGGCAGTCAGATTAAGATAATCCAAAGCTTTTTATACCTATATTAAAAATAAGAGGGTAACCAGAGAGAAGGTTGAACCGCTCGGGTATAAAGGAGAGGATCTGTGCTTGGAGTCTGGGGATGTAGACGAGGTACTAAATGAGTACATTTTATCTGTTTATGAATGAACAGAGTGGCGGCGCCTTGTGGCTATGGCTCACCTGCAGTCCATCTGTCTTTCTTCTTTCTTTCTTTGTCTTATCGTTAATGTTAGATGTATGTTTTAGTCTATTTTTAGATGTATTATGTGGGGGGTGGGGAAACTTAAAAAAAAATGTCCTTCAACGAAGATGAGACCTTTTTCCATGTCATATCTCCGTTTGCGCTGAGGCCTAACATCGAGGAGCTAGCGGCCTCCAACTGTAATCGACATTGAGGGCTCCGGTCACAGAGCCTGTGGACTTACCATCACGGAGCTGACTAACTTTCGGAGGCTGTGGTGGCTCTGCAATGCGGCTGTGACTCGACTTTGGAGGCATTGGCCCCGGGCCCTGTGGACTGCAACATCGGGAGCTCGCAGGTCCCATGTTGGTGACTGATTTTCGGGAGGTTCAGCAACAGCAGCTTCATCTGCCCCGAATCGTAAGGCTTGAATCGGCCCTTTTGCGGGACCTTTTGTCGCCCGGCGCGGCTAAAAATCGGCCGCGGGATCTTCCATTGCCCGGCGGGGGCTTCAACGTTGGGAGCCTCAATCGCCTCGACGCAGCAGTTTGACTGCCTGACCGCTGGAGAAGAAGCAAGGAAGAGATAAGACATTTTTTAGCTTCCATCATAGTGAGGAGGTGCCTGGAGGAGAGTCACTGTGATGGGTGTTTGTAGTTCATTGTGTGTGTTGTTGCTTTTTTACTGTTATGACCGCATGGTAACTAAATTTTGATCAAATTTGTTCTCAATGATAAATAAAGAAATTCTAATTCTTAAAAAAGGCATATGGTACACTTGCTTTCATAGGTCGGGGCAGTGAGTATAACAGTCAGGAAGTCATTATGCAGCTTTATGGGACTTGGGTTAGGCCGCATTTGTAGTATTGTGTACAGTTCTGGTCACGCCATTACAGGAAGGATGTAAGGCTTGGAATGGGTGCAGAGGTTGTTTACCAGAATGGTGCCTGGATTAAGGACCATTAACTATAGGGAGAGGTTGGACAGACTTGGATTGTTTTCTCTATCAGATCTGATAGAAGTATGTCAAATGATGAGAGGCATAGATAGGGTAGACAGGCAGAACTTTTTTTTACCCAGGATAGAAAATTAAATACGTGATGACGTAGCTTTAAGATGAGCGGGAAGTTTATTTACATAGATGATGGTGAGTGCCAGACACACTGCACTGGTGGTTGAGGTAGATCCAATAGTGGCATTTAAGAGACTGTTGGATAGGCATATGGCTAAGCATTGAATGGAGGGATATGGATTATGTGCAAGTAGATAAGCGATGGTCTTGGCCACATGTTTGGCACAGACATTGTGGTCCGATGGCCCTGTTCTTGTACTGTACTGTTCTTTGTTCTGTGTTCAGTACAGGATACACTTGAGAGGGATTTGAGCAATTCTCTGTTGATTTGATTAAAGTATTGTTGTGTTCTATGTGGTTGTCCAAGAGTGTAATGTAACTTGATGCTGTTAACAACTTTGGATTCATACGGAAAAGATACAGATAAGTTCAAAGTAATTGTGCCAAGCTAGTATGTGGAATGCTATCAATAGTAAAGTAGCATAAACTTATTTTTAAATGTATTTCTAGAGGAGTAACTGTGTTAATTTGAATAGATATATTAATACTCACAGTTTGGGCTCCATCATTGGTAGTTCACAAAATTCAAACATTCTGTGGAATTGTGCCAAGTGATGTGATGAATTTATTAGGATGTGTTAATTGATTATATGTAGTGTACATTTACTGTACAATGTGGTGTGCTGATGATTGGTCCGATGCTTTGTTTAAGACTTTAGAGACTTGAGCGGCTTATCAGCTAATCTCGTTTGCAGAACATTCTTAGTTTGCCTTTGTGACAGGCTGTCAGTAGTAACGTGGGCTGTGGTATTTTGCAACTGGTAGTGCTGCCTTTGGGGAGAGCTTAGAGAAGCAGTTAGGTCAGCTGCTTTTGATTGGCTGCAGAAAGCACTTCCCGTGTTGTGATTTGAAGCATATGGTTCATTTACAGTTCTCCGGAAAACATACTGGCTGAGATCACTCGCGCAGTATAGTTGCAAAAAAAGTGAAGGCTGAAATGCTGACCAAAGTTTTAAGAAGTGCCTTAAAGCCGTAAAGCCTAGGAGTCGGCAAGATCAACGTGAGTAATGAGAACAGGAAGTTAGAAAGGACTGTGACGTTTGACTAGTTACTTGTTCAAAGATCTTGCTTTGTACCTTCTTAAACTTCATAAATTTATCTAATTTTAAGGGGCGATTCAGGAATTGTACTGTCTAAACACTGAGCACAAAGGTGCCTGTCCCTATTTACTTGCTACATTTATTTGGTGTCTTTGTTCAGATAATTGGTGTCTTTGTTTTATGTGGCAATCATAGCACAATTAATGTATTAGTTATATTGTGCCGTTGTGGATTATAGTAAAAGGAACACAATATACAGTTGTTAAAGTAGTTATTTATACTCTCTTTATTTAAATATTCACAAGCCAGTTGCACTTTAGCGTTTCAGGTGTTGCTAATGGTTTACAAATTGTGGAATTATCTTTGTACTTTTAAAAGTAATACTATAATTCATGTAAATTAGGTGCCATGTATGCAGATGGAAGAGTTTTTCAAGTAAGACAGTAATGTTTGAGCCTCTACATAATGGATTGCAGATATATTCAAAACCGAGATAGATCTTTGGATTTTAGGGATAAAATGGGGGAGGGGGAAGTAGGTGAATCTATAACTTGATTAATCTGGGTCTTACTTAAAAAAAAGACCAGATTTGAGAGATGATATTCCTTATGTTTCTAATTCAATCTGCAGAAGAGGCAATATATCAGCATAGTGTTATAGATCTTGATGTTTTTGTTTGTAAAGCTGATTTTTAGATTATTTCAATGTTTTAACTATTAAAAATGTGCATTATTCCAACAATTATTTAGAAAACAGACCAAATTAGTGTGACCATTAGTAGTTTAGAGTCTCGGCAATAATAATTTGTAGGCATTCAACAGTTCCTTGCAGTTGCTAAAATGATTATCAAAAAGGAGCTGACAATAGGAATCAGGACATATGAAAGCTGATGTCAAAGTTGACAGAATTTGGACAGATTGCCGATGTTGGATTGAGTATAGGCTGACAGCAGAGCTAAATCACATCTGATATGGGATAACCATATAACCATATAACAATTACAGCATGGAAACAGGCCATCTCTTATCTCTTTTTAATTTGGGAATTAGATTAGATCTGTGCCAACAGTAGTGGTGATATTAATAAGGCGGTGTTGGCATATGGTCAGCATCGCAGAATGAATAATGGACCTTCTTAATCAAGGTTAGCAATTGCTTTATATAGGAAAACAATTCAGAAGTTTGCCAAAAACGTGCCAATCCAGCTCTTTATAAAGATTATTATTTCAAGACAGATCCTGATAGACCAGTTTTGACTTGATAATTATGATCGATTTAAATATGATTGATACATTTGAAGTGAATCACTGAGCAGTGCTGTGCAGGTTTTGCTTCACTAATTCCTACCATTCTTTGAAAATAAAATGCATATCTATATTGATGTGTTGAAAAAGGCATTTTTTAATTGCACAAATTTGCAATCTAAACCCTAAAAATATTTAAATGAACCTTGACTCTTACTGAAAGCGTAAGGGAAATGCAGATCTCATTTAAATTTCATTTTCTTAATACCCTGTCATTTTGGGAGTTGGTAAGGAAAAGAAAGAGTGGTATTGAAGATAAAGCATGTTAACTAATATCCTAAAAATACTAGATTAATTTTGAACATTTAAAATCTGATGTCTGCCCCTGTTTTTCCTTCATGCTTCATCTAGTTAATTACTCCGTCAAAATGGGTTTAAAGTTGATTTGTGGACCTTACTAACTGCATACAAGAAACAAGATTAATGTACTTATTCTTTGTAAACCTCTCTATACCGTTTGTAGGTAATTCATTTATGAGGTCACTTTAACCTTGTCGTTTGCTGACTATTTTACCCATGTAAGCTGTTTATTTATTGTAAATATTAAACAGCAGGAAGGACAATTTCTGACAGGATGATACCATGTGTTATGACATTATTGCTGGTCGAGTTTAGATCTAGTGATAGTGATAAAAATACAATTTGTAGGTGCTTTTTACTTTTCAAGTGCTACTCATAAAGTGATACAATGTGGAAACAGGCCCTTCGGCCCAACTTGCCCACACCGGCCAACGTGTCCCAGCTACATTGGTCTCACCTACCCGCGTTTGGCCCGCATCCCTCCAAACCTGTCCTACCCATGTACCTTTCTAACTGTTTCTTAAATGTTGGGATAGTCCCTGCCTCAACCACCTCCTCTGGCAGCTTGTTCCATCCCCCACCACCCTTTGTGTGTAAAAGATACTCCTCAGATTCCTATTAAATCTTTTCCCCTTCACTTTAAACCTATGCCGTCTTGTCCTTGATTTGCCTACTCTCAGCAAGAGACATCTACCCTATCTATTCCTCTCATGATTTTATACACCTATTTGCTATTATTTGTGAATTTATTGATTTTATGATAATTAGTGATATTGTAGACAGTGGAGGTTTATCTAACATGACAGTGGGATTTTATCTACTGAGCCAATGGGCTGAGCAGTGGCAAATGGAATTTAAGATAAATATATGATGTTGATTTTGGTAACACAAGCTCGGGCAGGACTTGCATGGGGAATGATGTAGTTCAGAGAGACTGAGGGATACAGTTAAATAGTTCCATGAAGATGACGAAACAGCTGGGTAGGATTATTAAGAAGGCATTTGGCAGGCTCTCATTCATCGGACAGGTAGTGCAAGAGTTGGGATGTCATCGATAGGTGTACAAGACATTGGAAGGCCACGTTTGGAGTACTGTACAGTTCTGGGTACCATGCAAGTGGAAGGATATCATTAAACTGGAAAGGATGTAAAAAAAGATTTACAAGGTTGTTAATGGGTCGGGAGAGTTATAAGGAGAGACTGGATAGACTAGGTCTTTTTTTTCCTGGAATGCAGGAGGTCGAGGTATATAAGATCATGAAGGGCATAATTAGGTGAATAACCACAGTCTTTTCCCCATGGTATTGTGTATATAGAAAGAACTGCCAGAGGATGTGATACCTACGACTGCACACCTGTACATGGTACTAACACCATCATCAAGTATGCAGATGATACAATGGTGATTGGCCTCATCAGCAACAACGATGAGTCGGCCTATAGGGAGGCGGTCCAGCTCCTAGCAGCATGGTGCGCTGACAACAACCTGGCCCTTAACTATAAGAAGACCAAGGAGCTCATTGTAGACTTCAAGAAGTCTAGGGGCGGCACGCACACCCCCATTCACATTAACGGGACGGACGTGTTTCCAGCTTCAGGTTCCTGGGAGTCAACATCTCCGATATCCTCTCTTGGACCCACAATACCTCACCTCTGGTCAAGAAGGCTCACCAGCGTCTCTTCTTCTTGAAGAGACTAAAGAAGGTATATCTGTCTCCTCAGATGCTGGTGAACTTCTACCGCTGCACCATCGAGAGCATCCTTATTAACTGTATCACAGTATGATATGGCAACTGCTCTGTCTCCGACCGGAAAGCAGTGCAGAGGGTGGTGAAAATTGCCCAACGAATCACCGGTTCCTCACTCCCCTCCATTGAGTCTGTCCAAAGCAAGCGTTGACTGCGAAGGGCGCTCAGCATCGCCAAGGACTGCTCCCACCCCAACCACAGACTGTTTACCATCCGGGAGGCGCTACAGGTCTCTCCGTTGCCGGACCAGCAGGCCCAGGAACAGCTTCTTCCCTGCGGCTGTTACACTACTCAACACTGTACCAATCACCCCCCCCCCCCCCCCCCGGGACACTACTCCTGCCAGGAAAAAAATACTATGACTGTATGCACGTAAACAGATTTATTTATTGCTCATATTTATGTCGCTCTTCTAGGGAGATGCTAACTGCATTTCGTTGTCTCTGTACTGTACACTGCACAATGACAATAAAGTTGAATCTGAATAGGATAGACTCATGACATTTAAGACACTTGGACAGGTACATGGATAAGAAAGGTTTGGAGGCACATGGGTGGGGCCCTGGCAAGTGGGCCTAGCTCGATCACGTAAATTGATCTGCATGGCTGAGTTAGGCGAAAAGGCCGATTTCCCTGATGTATAGCTCAATGGCTAATTAAAATTGAATGTTTTACAACTAAATACATTTTATCTGCCTAAAACTCGAAACATTTTCAACTGACTCTTCTTAATTCACATTTAATTAATAATTCCTCCAGGCATGGCAGGGTAGATAATGTATTGTAGTGTGCCATGTGGGTGCTATTGTGATCCACAGCAGGACATGCAGAATCTGTGAAGAGGGAGAAACTTTATGTTTTGAGTCGGTGAGCTTGCGATAGGACTTAAACAATGAGAACTCATCTTTTAGATGAAGTGGGGAAGAAGAATGCAGAGGACAAAGGGAATGTCTGTGATAAGATGATGGCCAAAGTAGTGCAGGTAGTGCATGCAGTTAGTGCCATACAAGAGGGAGAAGTAAATAACAGGAGGAGAAGATTTACACAAATGTTGCCTGGAATCAATGATAGGGAGAGGCTGGGCACGCTAGAATTGTATTTCTTGGAACACAGGAGACCGTGGGGGGAGGGGGGGGGGGGGGTTATTGTACAAAAGCACTTAAAATCATGAGAGGAATAGTGTAGTTTATTATTGTCATGTGCACTGTGGTACAGTGAAAAGCTTTTATCTGTGCAATCCAGTCAAATAAGAGCCTCCATATGATTACAATCAAGCTGTCCACACTGCACAGATAAAGGGTACAACATTGAGTGCAAGATAAAGGCCGATTAAAGATGGTTCAAAGGTCTCCATTGAGGTAGACGGGAGGTCAGGACACAATCTAACTGATGAGAGGACCACTCAGTTGCCCTTAACAGTGAGGAAGAAACTGTCTTTTAATCTGGAAGTATGTATTTTCAAACTTGCCTCTTGCCCGATGGGAGAGAGAGAGAGAACGGGGGCAACCAGGGTAAGACTGGTCCTTGATTATGTTGGTGATCAGATGGAGGCAGTGTAAGGAAGGTTAGTTTGTGTGATGGCCAGAGCCACATCCACAGCTCTGCAATTTTGTGTGGTCTTGGATGGACCGGTTCCTGAACCTGGCTGTGATGCATGCCAATAAAATGCTTTCCACGTGCATCTGTAGAAGTTGGTGAGGGTTGTTGGGACAGGCTGAACTTCCCAAGCCTTCTGTGGAAGTAGAGGTGTGGTGTGCTTTCTTGGCCACAGCTTTGATGTGGCTGGTCTAGGACAAATTGCTGGTGATATTATAGGAGCTTGAAGCTTTCGACCTTCTCTTCTTCGGCGCCGTGAAAGTATGCTGAGGTTTGGTTGTTGAAGTCAATCACAATCTTCTTTGTCTTGCTGACATTGAGGGGGAAGTTGGACACAAAATGCTGGAGTAACTCAGCGAGACAGGCAGCATCTCTGGAGAGAAGGAATGGGTGATGTTTCGTGTCAAGACCCCTCTTCAGACACGGGTCACAGGAAAGGAAACGAGAGATATAGATGATGATGTTGAGAGATATAGAACAAATGAATTAAAGTTATGCAAAAAGTAGACACGATAAAGGAAACGGGCCATTGTTAGCTATTTTCTAGGTGGGAAAGAAAAGCTGGTGTGATTTGGGCTGGGGCGGGATGGAGAGAGAGTGAATGCAGGGTTTACTTGAAGTTAGAGAAATCAAAATTCATATACCTGGGTTGTAAGCTGCCCAAGGGTAATATGAGATGCTCTTCCTCCAATTTGTGTTTGGCCTCACTCTGAAGATGGAGGAGGCCGAGGACAGAAAGGTCAGTGTGGGAATGGGAGGTGGAGTTTACGTCTTTAGCAACCAGGATATCAGGTAGGACCAGGCAGACTGAACATAAATGTCAAGCGAAACGATTGCCCAGTCTACGTTTAGTCTCGCCGATGTACAAGAGACCACAACTTGAACAAAAGATCCCATGGATGAGGTTGGGGGAGGTGCAAGTGAACCTCTGCCTAACCTGAAAGAACAGTCAGGGTCCTTGGACAGAGTTGAGGGAGGAGGAATAGGGATAGGTGTTGCATCTCCTGCGGTTGCTGGAGAATGAACCTGGGGAAGGGGCGGTTTCGGTGGGAAGCGATGAATTAACCAGGGAATTGCGGAGGGAACGGTCTCTGCGGAAGGTGAAAAGGGGTGGAGATGGGAAGATGTGACTAGTGGTATAATCCCTTTGGAGGTGGTGAAAATGTCAGAGGATTATGTATGCGATTGCTAATGAGGTGAAAGGTAAGGACTAGGGGAACTCTCCCTGTTATGGGGGGGGGAGGGGGTGGGGGGGGAGAGCAAGGGCAGAGTTGATGGGTACCAAGGAGACACGTGTAAGGGCCTCATCTATAATGGAAGCGGGGAACCACTGTTCCCAAAAGAATGAAGACATCTCGGAGAGTTGTTGTATTAGCACCAAGTTACAAGGTTCTCAATCTCCTTTCTCTACTCTGTCTCGTCGTTATTTGAAAACCAGTCCACTTCGGTGGTATCATCTGGAAACTTGAAGTTCGATTGATATTTGACTGGATTTGGATTGGATTGGTATACAATTGTATCTGTATAAGGAGTATAGTATGGGTCTGAGAATGCACCCTTGCGTGGCACTGTGGTGAGAATTATCAACCCTGGATTTATGCAGCAATATAACTTGTTACTTCATATCATATATAAATTCTATCTAGCCTTTTGAGGAACTAAATATTTGGAATTTACTTTGTCCACTGCTACTTGTAATCAGCATTTTAAAGACCCCTCTAGTACATTCCCAATTCCATTCTGACATGGCTAAGGATCTTGGGCATAAAATGGTAATGGAGGCTTGGAAAATGAGACATTTATAAGGTAAGGTTCATTTATTGTCACAAACACCAATTGGTGTAGTGAAATTCACTTGCCAGGTCAGCCATACAATTTAAAAAAGCAACAGACTCAAAAGACACATTTTTACATAAACATCCATCACAGTGACTCCTACACACTCCTCACTGTGATGGAAGGCGAAAATAAAGTTCAAGTCCTTCCCTTGTTGTTCTTCCTTGGTCGGGGGCCTCGAGCCCCCCGTTGACGGGACGGTCTTAGGTCCCGTAGCCGGCGGCGTTCGGGCCCTCCGCGTCGAGTCGTTCACCTCCCGCATCGGGAGGATGTCAGCTCCCCCTCGACGGGCGATCAAACCTCGCGTCGGGGCTGGATGAACCTTCTGTGGCGTTGGAGCTCCCGACTAGCGGACCGTGATGGTAAAGTCCGCAGGCTGTGGTGGGAGCGATCCCAGGCAAGGGATCCGCTCTGATGGTAATTCTGCGACCTGCGGTAGGGCTCACAACAGTCCGAGGAGGCCTCCAGCTCCAGCGATGGTAGGCCGCAGAGCCCGGAGAATGTGATCCGAAAATTGATCACCTCTCCGGGAAGGTAAGAACCTGAAAAAAAGTTTCTCCCCCCCCCACATTAAACAAACAGAAGAACATTAAAACAAACTTTAAACAAACGCTAAAAATAACAAAAGGATGAAAAAAAACGAACAGACTGCCAGCAGGGCCGCCATCTTGGTTCTTGGTTTCTTGGTCCTCCAAAATATTCCAAATGGAATTTAAACTGGAGGTGATGGAGGGAGGACTTAAGCCAGAAAGGGTTTTTGGGAAGAAAGAGCTACTTTAAATTTAGTTGCATCTGGTTGGGTAACTATGGTAGGGTGAAGATTATTCCATGTTTTAATTGTACGGGGGAAGAACGAATTGCTGTACACATTTGTCTTGGTAGCTGGAATCTCAAATTGGATTGAATGCCCTCGTCTGCTCCTAATTGGTTTGGGTTTGGTGTAGGTCTTGTAATTTATGTTGAGTTGACCATTTAACATTTTGTAAAAACAGGTCAAACGGTGAGCTTCACGTCTGTCTTGGAGAGGGTTCCACACCAGTGAATTCAGAAGTTTGGTAACACTCGCTTTTCTCTCATAGGTGTTAGTAACAAATCGAGCTGCCTGTCTTTGGCCATCTTCCTCCTCCGACGCTCCCTAATGACTTACTGATATTTACATTTACTGATATTTTGCTGATTACGTAGATAGTACCATTAAATTGGAAAATACTATATCTTTCACATAAAAGGACTTCAAAATGCCTGCATGATGAAAATGCCTGCTCTCAGATTTTTATCTTTAATTAATCTGTGAGTTGTTCTGTTCTGCCAAGAACATGTCTGCCATTATTCCACAGAATGTGATGGGTTTATTGTTTGTCCAAAACCTTTATTGGTTTAGTTAGAATACGTATGCAGCTACTACAGTATGTTTCATATATTTTCAAAATGAACTGTGAGAGTAAAGATTTGTTATGTTTTCAATTATTTTAATGGTTTGTACATTAAATTTAAATATATTTATTGCTCTGGCTGTTGTTATTTTCAACATCTCAATTCAATGGGATTCTTTTTAGGCACATTTGAGAGCTCAGATGGTGAGTAAAACCCAACAGCTTGACATGATGTCCAAGCAATACAAGCAGTTGGAGAAACACCTAGATGAAATGCTTTCTAGGATTGTGAAAGAAACTGAGAGCATCAAAGATCTGGAAGAGCAGCTGACTGAAGGTAGGTGTCAAGAATTTGACGTTTTTTCTCAGGATGGAGGGGAGGGGTGTGTGGGAGAATGAGATTCATCAAAAAAATATTGTAGTATTGGTTGGATTGCAGCCCTTGAAACATCCTGATGAATGAATAAGAATGCAAATGATGTTACTGGTGCACGAGGATTAACAAATTAGAATGTATTTTAACAGGCCAGATAGCAGCTAATGAAGCATTGAAACGAGACCTGGAGGGTATTATTGCTGGATTGCAGGAGTATTTGGAGAGTGTAAAGGGACAGGCAAAGCAAGCTCGGGAGGAATGCACAGAGTTGCAGAAGGAAAAGGGGACACTATTGCATCGACTGGCTGACCTGGAACAACAGAAGAATCAACTAGAAATAGTTGCCATGGATGCAGATAACTTGAGAAAGGTCTGTATGTGAATGGCTTAGAATTGTTAAGGTGTTGCACTGAAAATTTAATCATTGTTTAATTATTTAAAATATAGTGAGTTACAATTCAATTATATTTTTGTTTTAACTCCTGTCAATTTGTGACAGTTTTGGGTAAAGTATTAATGAATAACAGCTTGACTTTAAATACAGGGCCGCAAACATTGTATACATTCAGTACTATGATTATGTAAATAGCATTTTGGAAGTAAGATGCATTTGTAATTATATTGCACTATTCAAAATGTACCTTCATTTCTAGTTAAATAATGAATTCATTTGAGCAAGTGCATCTGTACATAACTCGCTTTTAATTTATAGATGCAAAGAATCCATTATTTTTTATTGCAGGAACTGTCTGACATGGAACGTTCTTTACAAGAACAGCAGGAATTGAATGAATCCTTGCGCCATGCTCAAGGTGACTTCAGTGAGTATGAGGCTGAATTAGAATCTCAACTTCAAGCAAGGGACATTGAAGCAAACCAACTAAGAGAGGAACTGGATCGACTGCGGAAGCTCAGTCAAGTAAGTGCCAATCTGAGTGAAGAATTCTCAGGAAATATTTCCCAAGTAACTATTTAACTGAAATTAGACACAAAAGGCTGACAAAAGGTCTTGACCAGAAACATAATCTATTCCGTTTCTCTTGAGGTGCTGTCTGACCCGCTGAGTTACTCCAGCTTTTTGTGTCTATCTTCGGTTTAAACCAGCATCTGCAGTTCCTTCCGACATATTTAACTGAAGTATTGAATTTAAATATTGGTGAAACTTGGGGTTGAGTGACATTCTACATACTTGCATATATAAGTAGCTGGACTTTAAAACTTTTCTTTTGAAGTTGACCTTGGACCTCTTAAGGGTTTTATACTTTTATTGTCACACACAATTAATAATGTACAGCTTTAAAATGACTGAAGTCTATTTTCATTGATTCTTTGTTCTTTTCTTAACTATGAATTGCTGTCTTAGTACAATCAAATCAATTTAATAAATCAACTTTCAGTTAGTGCTACATAGTCTGGACAGTAACAGAGTGAAAATATTTTTTGCACATTTCTAATTAAAATCATTTTGTGGAATGCAAACTTCCCATGTAAAATCATTTCAGATTATAGGCACCTCGTGTTTTATGTGGAGGTTACATGCGTGAAAAGTGATGTACTTCAAAAATGGGTAAATTAAACATACGCAATTATGCTGTCCATACTAAATTTGAGCCCATTACTCCCAAAATACCAACACACAAATCACGCTTTAGTATTAAAGGAACAAGCGCATTATTTCAAAAATGCATAAATCAAACACATGTTAAACACAAGCTGCCTGTATTGGTTAATTTACCCTTATTGTTACTCCAGCATTTTGTGTTGCTCTCATTGTTTATCTCTTTTATTGTCTTCTTTGATAAAAGCTTAGCATTTTAAGTAAAGAAACATAGTGTTCTGAGGATAGACACAAAATGCTGGAGTAACTCAGCCGGATTGGCAGCATCTCTGGAGAGAAGGAATGGGTGACGTTTCGGATCGAGACGCTGCTTCAGACTGAGTTCTGAGGAAGAATGGTGACAGCAACATGGACATTCAGTCATTGTGGCATTTTAGTAAATTGCCATCACTGATCCTTAATAGAACTTCCCCGTAAATATATAAATATAAAACGAGAATGACAGTGCTTTATAGACTCTGGAAGCAAAATTTAATATCTTTCCTTAGTAAAGGAATTACAATTTCATAAGTTATAGTAGTAGAATTAGGCCATTCGGCCCATCGCGTCTACTCTGCCATTCAATAATGGCTCCGAATCCCATTTTCCTTCCTTTTCCCCTTGACACCCGTTACTATATTATACCCGTCACATTAAATTGTCCTTGAAAATTTTGACATATGCTTTTGTATTTATAGGCATATGACATGCAGGGAATGGAGGCATATGAGTTATGCAGACAGATAAAATTTGGTCTTGGCATCATGTTCAGCATATAAATTGTGGCCCGAAGGGGCCAGTTCCTGTGCTGTACCGTCCTAGGTTCCATTTAATTTGAGATTTGAGTCTCAATTTTTGAGCCTGCCTACCTATCAACCATGAGCTGGGAAGAGTTTCTACAAATGGAGGATTCTCTATGATAATTTCCCTAAGTGTCCAATGTCTGTGTGCTGAACATAGATAGTTCCAGTAGGGTGAAATTACTGGAGATTATAGTCAAGCACTATCCTTTATTTCTCAATTTGGAATTGGATTCCTTCACTTTTACTTTTATAGTTGATAATTAATAATTATATTGGCTCAAACAAAATAAGTTAACAGCACATATTGAACTCGTATCAAGACTTTCCAAGGTCCTTTACGTGCAGTTACTGTTCAAATTATCATTTCACTTTGAATTTGAAAAGCATGTCTTCTGCTGTCCTTTGGATCAATTTACAATGTAACATAATATAACTAGTCTCATGTCACATGGCTGATGCCTACAACTAGAATGCATCTTTGACTGCGAGACATGGAGATTAACGTAAGCATGCATGTAACTCCTAGTTTGCTTAATGAATATATTTCTGTGTTCATATGGGAGACAAATCTGTCAAATAACAGTTGTCTGGTTTACTTTCTAGATGGAACAATCTGCCCTGCAAGCTGAATTGGAAAAGGAAAAACAAGCATTGGAGAATGCTTTAGTACAGACTCAACTAGTGGCTGAAAAGGAGCATGTAAACAAAAAGCTTGTTGCACAAGTAAAAAATCTACAGGTAAAGCTTGTTCATTTGCTGAACTCTTTTACTGTATAAAACATACGGTGATGTCAGTGATACACAATAATAATAATAATAGTAATAATATAGGATTTTCTCACAAGTTAACTCCATAAATGGATATCTAATATGAATACTTAATTTGGTTTCTGAAAAATCAGGAAGGTTATCTCGCAAAAAATATTTTTCCATGTAATTATTTTTTTTAAATAACTATAAATAATTAAAGTTGTTTAATTTTAATTATACAATTAAAAATTGTACATGTACTCGTATTTTTACTTTTACTTAAAGTTAGGTTGTAAGCGTAAAATACTCAAAATATATCATAGCAAAATATATCACTCACAATCTATATTTGATAGGCAGATTAATGTAAAGAATCCTTTAACTGAATATCATATGAATCACTCGATTAAATTCACCCTAGCATAGCATATTCTTAAAGCAAATGCTGTTTTGAAAGTTTAAGAAGGAACTGCAGATGCTGGAAAATCGAAGGTAGACAAAAAAGCTGGAAATACTCAGCGGGTGAGGCAGCATCTATGGAGCGAAGGAAATGGGCAACGTTTCGGGCTGAAACCCTTCTTCAGTCTGAAGAAGGTTCTCGACCCGAAACGTTGCCCATTTCCTTCGCTCCATAGATGCTGCCCCACCAGTTGAGTTTCTCCAGCATTTTTGTCTACCTGCTGTTTTGAATGATTTGACTGTTTTGTAGATTAAGCTTGTGTTCAATATCAGAGATAGAAAGTTATTACTATTGTTTTGCAAATGTATTTCTAATAGTTTAGTGGTTAAGGCTTCCACATTTCACACTTCATTCAATTCCATATATGGGCCAAAATCAAGCAGATGATTTAGCTTCCATATAAATGACAATAAAATAGCATTACAAATAACAATTAACTCATCTCAGAATCAAATATTCACCTGCTGTTAAATTACATTTCTGAAATCTTGGCTACTGTTTTTTTCTGACATAATGGCACGGGTATGGTCTACATTCAAAGAGGATGTCACTGTGAGAAATATATACCGACTATATTATCATTATCTATTCATTTGAAATATGCTGGCTGTTCAGATTTATTAGTTTAATAACAGTATTTGTGTTACTAAAAAAAACTACTTTGCCAAATTAGATTTACAAAATCATTATGCTCATAATACCCACCAAATGTAAATATAGAACTACATTTTAAAAGAGTATAACGTTGTAATGTGAGTTAGTTATCAAGTTGAATTTCTACAAGTGAAAGATTATCATTAATTATAAGATTTTCCTTTCTTAGTTGCAGTCACAACATTGTTTGTAATTAATAATTGGACTTTGATGGTTACCCAGCAGAAAAAGCTTTACTTTGTATTTAAGCCCTGGCTTTCCCAGATCTGGGATTGCTCAAAACCCATAGAAAGTGTCAGTAAAGAATAATTACTATTCCCAGCTCTATTGCTATTCCTTTCTCTAACTTAGTTTTTTGGAGTTTTTGTATGTGAACAGTGTCCCCTCATGACTGATGCATTTGTGACCAATAGCATCGTATACTTTAAAATTACAAGTTAATATCCAATGTGTTAACTAGTCAAGAGTGAAAATATTTTACAATAGATGTTTAGTTTATTGTCACAGGTGCAGGGAAAAGCTTTTATTGCGTGCTAAGCCATCAGCGGAAAGTAAATACTTGATTACAACCGAGCCATTCACATGTTAAATGGAATTAATAACGATATTAACATGATAATGTGAATATTTGCAACAAGGTAGTTACATTTTTTTCCAGATTGATAACTCCTTGTTGAAAGAACAGCTTAAGGAGTTACAGTCTCGCATGAATCAAGCAAGCAAGACCATGATTCACCCAGATGAGGTGTCTGCTCGTATCTCTGAACTTCGAAGAAAACTGGATTCTGGTATTTGGGAAATCAGGTAAGAATATTTAGTATCAGTCTATTAAACTCAAGTTACAATACTTGCCCATGAGAATATCATGACGGAAAATGAGGAATAATACTTTTTTTTGTAGGCCTTATAACCAAGGAGATACTTTGGGGAGGAACCTTGCCGAATTGCAGAAGCAGTTGAATGAAATTCTAAGGCGTTCACAACAAGAAAAAGAGGAAGTATTATGTCACTGCAGGAGATTAGAGCAGGAAATGATGACATTACAGGAAGAATTGAAGAATACTCAGGAGAATTCCAAAAGCGCTTATGAGAAAGCAGCAGAGACATTGGTAATAAAATATGCTTGGTTTAAAAAGTAATCAATGGCATAGCTCAACCAATATAAAATTCATTTATAAAGGTATACGAGTGAATAATTGTAAGAAAAATAAATATTTTAAGTAATTCACTGACAATCGTCAGGAATATTTTCATACAAGGTGAAATTACAGAAAACCCTCGTTATAACGGACCATAACAGGGGAGATGGTGCCCATGGCTGCTATATCCGAGTAAGATATTAACATTGTATATAGTTGAAACAAAGAACTGCCGTTGATGTTTAATACACAAAAGGACACAAAGTGCTGGAGTAACTCGGTGGGTCAGGCAGCATTTCTGGAGAACATGGAAAGGTGACACAAAACCCTTCTTCAGTCCGATTCAGTCTGCTGAGTTTCACCTTTAAACTAGGCGCCAATGCTGATGGGCTGCACCAGCGAGCACTTTGAGGTTGACGCGGCTGTTGTAGCGGCTAATGTTGTAGACGCGCTTTCTTCAGGCCAACGCTACGGACGAAATGCACGTGGTCACCGTGGGGCTTCCTCCCCTCTCACCCGTCGTTTTGTCTGCACGCCTCCTCCTTCTCCCCCACAGTCGCCGATATCTTCCAAGGTGGAGTATGGTGGCAACTGGGGGAGGAGGAGGCGGTGGTAGAGGGGGAGAGGAGAGAGGCTGAGTGGACAGTGCAACGAGAGAAGGTGGAGGAAGCTGTGGCAGTTGGGGGGGGGGGGGGGGGGGAAGAAGAGTGGAAAATATAATGGTCAAATACGCTGGCGAGAGGGGAGGGAACCCTACGATGACCAAACGCCTCCTGTCAGTGGCAGTGGCTTGCGGAAAGACTGTCCCCAGAAGGCTACAACTTGAGTAGCAACAACAGCCGTGTCAACTGAACCCATACGGTGGGTGAATAAAGGCTCGCTAGTGCACATTGGGGGCCGGGGATTGCATTGGAAACCAGTGCTGGGACGGCGGTGTGAGCCGGGGTGGCATCGACAGGTCGGTCGCTAAAATAGAAGTTCATTACAAAGTGGTCCATTAAAATGAGCGTTTACTGTATTGTCCTTCACTCATAAAGTAAAGTAATAGTTTGCATTTTGATAGTTTGAGCACCCTAAGATGCATTAAGGAGAGGCTAGTTGTACAAGATGTTGGCATGGCCGCACTTGGAGTATTGTGTTCAGTTTTGATCACCCTGCTGTAGGAAAGATGCCAGAGCTGGAAAGTGGGTAGAAAAGATTTATGAGGATGCTGCCAGGACTCGAGGGAAAGGTTGGGCAGGCTAGGACTCTATTCCTTGGAATGCAGGAGACTGAGGGGTGATCTTATTGAGGTGTATAAAATCATGAGGGGTATAAATAGAGTGAGTGCACAGAGTCTTTTATCCACAATAGAGGAATCAAGAAGGTTATGGTTGGAGAGGAAATATTTAATAGGAAGTTGAGGGGTAAACTTGCACACACAGAATGGTGGGTACTTTGAACACGCTGCCAGAGGAAGTAGTTGAGACGGGTTACTATAACCACATTTAAAGGACATTTGGAAGGTTGCATGGATAGGAAGAATTTAGAGGGATATAATCCAGGTTTTGGCACACGAGACTAGCTTAGATGAGGCTTCTTAACATGTTGGGCCGCAGAACCAGTTACTGCGCTGTGTAACTCTAATCGTTGTTATAACTCTTGTCCATTTAATGTTTAATATATGATGGAAATTGAGCAGTTATGTGGAACTAGAATTTCTATTTGTTAATCTCGAGTAATATCCTGCAAATACTGCATTGTGGTTATTCCAGTTAGCTCCTGAATGACAAAGTTAGCAATAAAACCAAGAGATTAGGAAGCCAAGAAGCACAAATAAATACAGGCATCCATTGACAAATTATCAAATATTTTACCACACTTATCCCAATAGTCCAGGGATTCTGGTTTGGAAATATTTTCTGTAAAATGGGAAGAGTATTCAACTTTATTTCTCATTGAAAATATATATTTTGTAGGTAGACAATAGACAATAGGTGCAGGAGTAGGCCATTTGGCCCTTCGAGTCAGCACCACCATTCAATGTGATCATGGCTGATCATCCCCAATCAGTACCCTGTTCCTGCCTTTTCCCCATATCCCCTGACTGCTATTTTTAAGAGCCATAACTAGCTCTCTTGAAAGCAGCCAGAGAACCTGCCTCCACTGCCCTCTGAGGCAGAGAATTCCACAGACTCACCACTCTCTGTGAGAAAAAGTGTTTCCTCGTCTCCATTCTAAATGGCTTACTCCTTATTCTTAAACTGTGGCCCCTAGTTCTGGACTCCCCCAACATCGGGAACATGTTTCCTGCCTCTAGCGTGTCCAAGCCCTTAACTATCTTATATGTTTCAATGAGATACCCTCTCACCCTTCTAAACTCCAGAGTGTACAAGCCCAGCTGCTCCATTCTCTCATATGAAAGTCCTGCCATCCCGGGAATTAACCTTGTAAACCTACGCTGCACTCCCTCAATAGCAAGAATGTCCTTCCTCAAATTAGGGGACCAAAACTGCACACAATACTCCAGGTGTGGTCTCACTAGGGCTCTGTACAAGTGCAGAAGGACCTCTTTGCTCCTATGTTATAAAGGCCAACATGCCATTCGCTTTCTTCACCGCCTGCTGTACTTGCATGCTTACTTTCATAGTGTTTAAGAAGGAACTGCAGATGCTGGAAAAGTACACAAAAAAGCTGGAGAAACTCTGAAGAAGGGTTTCGGCCCAAAACGTTGCCTATTTCCTTCGCTCCATAGATGCTGCTGCACCCGCTGAGTTTCTCCAGCTTTTTTGTGTACCTTTGCTTACTTTCATAGACTGATGTACAAGGACCCCCAGATCCCGTTGTACTTCCCCTTTTCCCAACTTGACGCAATTTAGATAGTAATCTTCCTTCCTGTTTTTGCTACCAAAGTGGATAACCTCCCATTTATCCGCATTAAACTTCATCTGTCATGCATCTGCCCACTCCCCCAACCTGTCCAACTCACCTTGCATTCTCATAGCATCCTCCTCACAGTTCACACTGACACCCAACTTTGTGTCATCTGCAAATTTGCCAATGTTACTTTGGTGCTTACAGAAAAGTATAACATGTATTTAATTACATTTTTCCACATTTTATGTGACAAAAAGTTTTGTAATGATAAAAAAAAACAAGAAAATAATGAATACTCTTTTCTGTAACCGCCAAACTCATTCCAAATCCTTAACATGTATGCTGTGCTAATTTGATTCAACTGATCCAATGGTTTATAATGGTTCTTTCCATATAATAGTTGTGGTTTCTGTGACAGATAAAGTCTGAGAAGCGGATTGGCCAAGCTCAAGCACAGCAGCTGAAGAATAAAATTGCAAGTCTCCAGGAACAATTGAGAAATATGCAAGAGTTACAGGCTCTTGCCGACAAGCAGCTCCAGGAGGCGGACGAAGACCGGGATCAACTTTTACAAGAACTTGAAGATAAAGAGAACAAAGTAACTTGATCATTTAAAAAATACTTGCAATTGGATGACCTGTTTTAACACAAAAATCACATAACACGTTGCCGCTGACACTTCATATGAACATATCTCTTGTGATTTATCACTCTGTTGGGTAATTGTAATAATATAAATCTCTTCACAGAATTTGTGGGGCTTGATTTGGGCCAGCCACCACATTAGCAGTTGACAAAGTATCAGTTTTCATGATTTTAAAACGGATATCTGCCCTGGGGTGCTTTACAGGGTATAAATCTAAAAATGGAATGAGAGCCATAAAAGAAGAAATTTATGGGAGTGATTAAATGTAGAGCTCCTTTGATGGAAAGGCTTTGGAGAAGCTTAGCACAAAAAGCTGGAGTAACTCAGCGGACAGGCAGCATCTCTGGAGAGAAAGAGTGGGTGACGTTTCGATTGGTCCGCCATTTTATGTGAGAGAGAGGGAGACAGAGATAGTGCCTCTGACCAGCAAACTGCTTGCTCAGTCCAGTTGGAACATTTGCCAAGTTGCTGCAAAACAAGCTCATCACATAGCTGACTTCCATGACAGATATGGAAATGTTATCCTGGCAGGAGGATTAGTTTTCCGTGTTTCAATTTGGAGTTATGTTCGTACGCAGATTGGGATCACTTGGAGTTCCTTCTTACACACTTTGGAGAAGCTTGCTTGGTTAATGATATTAAGGTTGCAGAGTTGTGAGATGAAAGGAGACACAAGGTACTGCAGATGTTGGTTTCTACAAAAAAATGACAAAGTGCTAGATTAACTCAGCAGGTCAGCCAACATCTCTGGAGAATATGGATAGATGATGTTTCTGGTTGGGACCCTTCTTCATTCTGATTGTGGAGAGGAGGAGGACATACATGCGAGAGGAATTTTGATAGACATTTGGTTGGACAAAACACAGAGATAAAAAAACAGAAGGCTAGGACTTTATCCCTTGGAGCTCAGGAGGTTGAGGGTGTTCTTATGGTTGTGTATAAAATCATGAGGGGTCATCGGTAGGATCTTTTACCCCAGATAGGGAATCAAGAACCTACGGTGGACGTATGTTTAAAGTGAGAGGGGAAAGATTTAATAGGAACCCGAGGGCAACTTTACACTCAGAGGGTGATGGTATATGGAATGAGATGGTTAACATGATTAGTGGTTGACAGCATTGGGTCTGTACTCGCTGGAGTTTAGAAGAATGAGCGGGGATATCAAATAGTGAAAGACCTGAATAATGTGGATGTGGAGAGGATGTTTCCACTATTGGGAGAGACCAGGACCAGAGGGCACAACCACAAAATAAAAATACGTACCTTTGGAAAGGAGATGAGGAGTGAGCGAATCTGTGGAATTCATTGCCACAGAAGGCTGTGGAGGCCAAGTTATTGTGTATTTTAAAAGCAGAGATTAACAGGTTCTTGTGTGGGAATCAAAGGTTACGGTGAGGTGGTTGGAGAATAGGGTTAGGAGGGAAAGATAGATCAGCCAAGATTGAATGGCAAAGTAGGCTCGATGGGCTGAATGGCTTAATTCTGCTCCTATCACTTATCAAGTTAATCAGGAGGTCTTGTTCTGCATATGATTAGGTAGGAGCCTGCTTTGTTCAGGAAGATCTTGAAATTAAAAATATGAAAGTGTCAAAACAAGAATGAATTTAATGAATCGATAAATGTTGGCATCGGGCTGCAAGAAAATGCTGCATCAGTGACAATTTCTTCCCCCCCCCCCCCCCCCCCCCCCCCCCCCCCCCCACTCCACCGATGCTATGTAACATATTGAGTTCCTCCAGTAATTTGCTCTTTGCTCCAGATTCTAACTTCTGCAATCTATATGTCTCCAGTATTTATTGTAATTTTTTTTTTTTTAATGGTTACATTTTTGAAGCATTGAGTTTATAAATGTATTGATATTGGGGGGGGGAGGAAACGCTCAATATGTTACATTGTTTTACTGTTATTTGCAGGGTAAAATGGAGGATGCAAGAACTCACTTAAAGTTGTGTAATCTTGAGAAGGAAGTGAAAGACTTGAAGGCAACCATGACTGCTTCTGACAAGATGGATTCCAAAGAGCTCTTCACGGCCAAGAACCGCATGAGAGCTCTTCGGGGAACTGTTCAAAAACTCAATCAAGAGAGGACAGAGGTGACATACATTGTAGACTGTTCGGCCCGTCCAGGACTTCTATTTTCAAATGTATCCAAATTGTTCGTCAAAGCATATTAACTCAATTTTTTTTTCTGCTGTAAATCACTCTTCTCGTTTTAGGAAATGGAAATAGCAGAAAAGTTCCACGCTGAATCAATTCGGGCGGCTCGAGGTCTTGCCAAAGCAGAGGCTGAAATTGAGCTGCTGCAAAGCCTACTAAAGGACAAAGAAAACCAGGTGAGGGCTGAAGGTGGAAAGCAAAGGTTACTTGAAGTTAGAGAAGTCAATATTCATGTGTAGGGAGGAACTGCAGATGCTTGTTTAAACTGAAGATAGACACAAAAAGCTGGCGTAACAGGCAGCATCAATGGAGAGAAGGAATGGGTGACGTTTCGGGTCAAGACCCTTCATCAGACTGAAAGTCACGGGAAAGGGAAACAAATGATATAAGTTATGTAGAGAGATAAAGAACAATGAATGAAAGATATGCAAAGTAATGATAAAGGACACAGACCATTGTTAGTTGTTTGTTGGGTGAAAATGAGAACCCAGTGTGACTTGGGTGGGGGAGGGATATATAGAGAGAGAGAGAGAGGGAATACCGTAATTACTTGGTTAAATAAATTAATACTCATACCACTGGGTTGTAAGCTGCCCAGCGAAAAGGCGCGGCTCGCAGATTTCCGTTGGCACCGCGCTCAACCCAATGCGAGGCCGAAGTCCCCACCACCGAGCACCTCCAGTCTGTGTTATCCCCTTGATTTATCAGCAACATTTCAGGGTTAACAATTCGTAGTAATTGCGAAAAGTAATTACAGTAAACCCTTCTATTATGGACCTCTTTGGATTTTGGTTGTAGCAGATGGACCTTGCCACTACGCTGATCCTTGCCACACCCCTGACCACAAGCAGGCTGGGGCTGTCAACGCATCTGGATTCCAGGCCCAGTTCCAGACCTAGAGTCTGAAGACTGACCTTGACCTGAAATGTCATATTTCCATGGTCTCCAAAGATGCTGCCTGACCTGCTGAGTTACTCCAGCACATTGAGTCCTTTGTTTATTAACCAATATCTGCATTTATTTGTTTCTACTGCAGGTCCACCACCGATTTTGTGACAACTGGTGGTCCGTCACCTCCTTTAATCCCACCACCCCTCCCCCCACCCCCATGGTCCTTTATAACGAGGGTTTACTGTACACAAATTTGCAACAGAATGTTCACTCAAGGTTACTATTGAATGCTCCCATTCGATCCTTGTGGCCATAATCTATTTACTGTTGCCCTGTAGCCATCTAGTTGCTCTCCATTTCCCATGCTATCCCTTTAACCATTTTCTTCCAAGGAGTCACTACACAATAGGTTACAACCTAGCCAATTCCTTTCAAAGTTAACAGTATTTTACAAGTAGGAAGACGCTTGCAGTACATGGTGTACTAATTCATATGTACCTTTTTGTATCCATGGATGACTAATGGTTTAGATTCTGGATGAAATGCAGACTTTTGAATTTGGAGCAAAAAGTGTGAATACCCAGCAGCTGGAAATTGAAAGACTAAGTCGAGCTCTAAATCGACAACAAGCAGAAGTAAAGCGCCTCCAAGATCATCTGAATCATACAAGAGAGGGTGCAGTGCAAATACATTTTATTTTTACATAGCTTTGTGATTGTGACTGTAGGTTTCTTTATATATGCACATATATAAGGCTTGTAAGTCCAGTTGACAAAATTTCAACTGTTACATTTTCTCTCCATTGTCAACTGAGCCATTTGTCTTTGCATCGAAAGACCAGAGAGTCTGACGCTGGTAATTTTAAAAATTGAGTGGGCATAGATGTAACCATAATTTGATTCCACACGCAATAAAATTATCAACATTTTTACATTTGTCTGAAACTGTTCTGGGAAGTTTTAAAACTTATTAAATATTTGTTATGTCTACCATTGTTTCTGAGTTCACAGAAACTTTCCCAATTTGGTTATGAAGTGGATTATCAATTTTTTCACAGAATCCTATCCTTGTAAAAACTCCATGATTTACCGACGGTTAAGGTGATTGATCCATACTACCAACTTCATGCCCCTCAAAGAAGTTGAAAATGTAACCTTAATATTTATAGGAGTTATTTATTAGTTTAGAGGTACAGCATGGAAGCTGCCCATTGTCGTCGTCCCCCCCCCATCCGCTCTCCCCCCTCCCGAGGTCACGCCAGCTATTGATCACCCATTCACACGTTCAATATTATCCCATTTTCGCATCTGCTCCCTACACATTTTGGGGGAATTTACAGAGGCCAATTAAGCTGCAAACCCACATGTCTTTGGGATGTGGGAGGAAACCAGAGCATCCGGAAGAAACCTCACTGGGAAAACGTGCAAACTCCACACAGAAATCATCCGAGGTCAGGATTGAACCCAGGTTAATAGCTCTGCTAGCTGCGCCACTTTTGATTCTCAATTTATTTAGTCAGGGCCAATTAAATTTTAAGTTCATACAAAAAGCACAATATCTCTGAAGGCAACTGTAAAGAAACTGTTTAAGTTTAAAGAATGATAAAATAACATTTCTGTTTGTGTTCCAATTGTTTATCTACATGGATATGCTACTTGCCATGTTAAATCCAAGTGTCAGGTCCATAATAAACAATACGCTCTGTCGCCATAAGGATTTCTCACTGATGGCTCCTTCCAGTCAAGCTGATATGATTTTACAAGTGAATATTTTTGTCTTTTAGGTAATTTAACTGAAATGGAAGACTTGATGGATGAAATCTCTGCTCTCAGAAATATCCTAAGCAATCAGAATGATTACATTACCAGCATAACGGATCCATTGAAAAGAAGAGGGTACTGGTACTTTGTGCCGTCTTCAACAAAAGTGAGGCAAATACAAAGTTATCAATGTTTTTGGTTGTCATCAATTTTTTCATAATTTTAGTACGTGCCAAACCGGTGAGAAAAAAATAATTTCATATCTAATGAGTTATGTTTTTAACAAGTAAAGCACCAATTTTAACATAGAACAATACTGCACAAATACAGGCCCTTTGACCCACAATGTATGTACCAAACATAATGCCAAGACCACCTCTTATCTTTCTGCACATAATCCCCTCCATTCACTGCAGGTCCACATGGCTATCCAAAAGTCTCTTGAATGCCTCTATCATATCTGCTTCAGCCACCACCCCCAGCAGTGTATACCAGACATTCACCACCCTCTGTGTAAAAAAAAACCTGTCCCACGCATCTCCACTAAGCTTTGATCTTCTCACATTAAAGCTATGCCCCTTATGTATTTCATTTTTCCATCCTGGAGAAAAAGGTTCTGACTCTTTATCTGATCTGTGACACTCATCATTTTATTTACTTCGACCAGGTCAACCTACAACTGGCGGCATTACAGAGAAAACAATCCAAGTCTCTGCAACTTCTCCCAATAGCTAACATCCCCTAATCCTGGCATCATTCCGGTAAACCACCTCTGCGCCCTTCCAAAGCCTCCACGTCCTTCCTGCAATGGGACGACGACCAGAACTGTACACAAAACTCGAAATGATGCTTAACTAAAGTTCTATAAAACTCCTTCCTGACTTCCGACCTTTCTGTTTGCCCCATATAACACATTCATTTTGTTTTCTATTTTGAGGGTTTGGACTTTTTGGGAATTATGTAGTTCATTTCAAGGTGTCGTGGCTTTTTACGTGATTGCAATTAAGTCACTTTGTAAGGTACTCTAGATTTATTTTAGTTTAATTTAGTTTATTAGTATCACATGTATTGAAGTACTGTGAAAACCTTTTTGTGTGCTATCCAGTCAAAGAAAAAACTATTTCTGATTACATCAAGCTGTCCACAATGCACAAATAAAGGATATTGATTACAACAATAAAGGATAAAGGACAAAAAGGGGCCAGGAAATAGCTAAAGGCAGATAGCATTAAGGACAATCCCAAGAGATTTTATAATTACAGAAGGGAAAATGGTAACCTGAGAGAGATATTGGGACCCCTCAGGAATCAAAGCAGTCAACTCTATGTGGAGCCGCACAGATGGGCAAGGTCCTCAGTGAGTAGTTCTCTTCTGTATTTACCAGGGAGAAAGACAGGAGGGCAGAGGTACTTGGGACAGTCAATGGAAGTGTCTTGAGCGCAGTCAGTGTCACGGTTGAAGAGGTGCTGAAGGTACTATCATGTATGAAGGTAGACAAATCTCCAGGACCTAATCAGATATATCCGAGGACATTGTGGGAAACCAGAGAGGAAATTGCGAGCCGTCCTTAAATACAGGAGAGGTGTCGGAAGACTGGAGGGTGGCAAATGTTGTGCCTCTATTCAAGAGGGGCTGCAGGGAAAATACTGGGTACTAAAGGCCAGTGAGCTTAACATCTGTAGATGGAAAGTTACTAGAGAGTATTCTTAGGGATAGAATATGCAGGCATTTAGACGGACAAGGGGTAATTAGGGATAGTCAACATGGGTTTGTACATGAGAGGTCGTGTCTCACAAATCTTTTTGAAGACGTGACCAAAAGGGTCGATGAGGGCAAAGTTGTCGATGTTGTATATGTTGCATCAAAGCATTCGACAAGGTTGGCTGCTCTGGAAGGTTAGATCGCATGGGATCCAAAGAGATATAGCTGAATGGATAGAAAATTGGCTTCATGGAAGGAAGCAGAGGGTAATGGTGGAAGGTTGCTTCTCGGACTGGAGGCCTGTGACTAGTGGTGTACCTCTAGGTTCAACGCTTGGCCCGTTACTGTTTGTAATCTATATCAATGATTTGGATGAGAACATGCATGGCAAGATGAGCAAATTTGCAGAAAATACAAAAGTGGGTGGTTTTGCAGACAGTGAAGATGATTGTGAAAAATTGCAACAGGATCTTGATCGATTGGCGAGGTCTGCTGAAGAATGGTTGATGAAATTGAATACAGAGAAAATTGAGCTATTGCATTTTGGGAAGTCTAACATGTGCAGAGGCAGGGTCTCCACAGGTAGGGCTCCACAGGTAAAACAGAGGGATCTAGAAGTGCAGGTGCATGGTTCCTTGAAGGTGGAATTGTAGGTAGATAGGGTGGTCAAAAAGGCATTTGGAACTTTGGTCTTCATCAGTCAGAGTATTGGGTATAGAAGCTGGGAGGTCGTATTGCAGTTGTATAAGACTTGGATGAGGCCACATTTAGAATATTGTGTTCGGTTCTGGGCACCATGTTCTAGGAAAGATGTGGTCAAGCTGGAAAGGGTACAGTTACGATTTACAAGGATGTTATCTGGGCTAAAAGGTTTGAGCTATAGGGAGAGGTTGAGTAGGCTGGGACTGAATTCACAGGATGATGAGGGGTGATCTTATTGAGGTGTATAAAATCATGAGTGGCTAGATCAGGTAGATGCGCAGAGTCTCTTGCCCAGAGTAGGTGAATCAAGGAACAGAGGACATAGATTTAAGGTGAAGGGGAAAAGATTTAATAGGAACCTGAAGGATAACTTTTTCACACAAAGGGTGGTGGGTGTATAGAACAAGCTGCCAGAGGAGGTAGTTGAGGCACGGACTATCCCAACATTTAAGAAACAGTTAGACAGGGACAAGGATAGGACAGGTTTGGAGGGATATGTACCAAACGCAGGTAGGTGGGATTAGTGTAGCTGTGACATGTTGGCCAGTGTGGGCAAGTTGGGCCTGAAGGGCCTGCCTCCACACAGTATCACTCTATGACCAACATTTAGTCCAAGATGAAGTTCAATTAAAGATAGCTCAAAGGTCTCCAATGACATAGAACAGCACTCCATATGATGAGAGGCCAGTTCACTTGCCTGAAAAGAAACTGTGCCTGAATCTTGAGAGATGCTTTTTCAGACCCCTGTACCTCTTGTCTGATGGGAGAGGGGAGAAGAATACAGGGGAGTGAATACTGTCGTATCATCTCAGGGCTCTCGCTTAACTTTTTTTCCCTGTTGGCAGCCAGGCAACCTTGGCAGCTTTTTAGGTTGCCAAATGACAGTTTAGGTGGTCATTTAAGATGGCTTGCATGACGCGTGCGATAATGTGCTCGGACGAAGTGCGTTGTTACCAGTCGGAATTATACTCAATGAAGCATTCATATATTATTTCTGCTTCAAATAAAGTCACAAACTAAACATATTCACCAATCAGGACATGATATATCCCACAATGACATGCAGCAAAATAGTGAGATTAAACGAGTACTTACCAGTACGAAGTTTGATCTGTATTTTATGAGGAGTTACGATGAGGGATTACGTGAAGAACCCACCCAGTGCGCAGGCGCGGCATACTTCCAAGCAGCGGTGTGGAATCACAGGTAGACACAATATTGAAATAAAGATAGTGTAGTGCGTGGGTCTCAGAATGAGGCAAGTAGTCCGCAGTTTGAGAAGCACTATACTTTATTTCCTCCCGGTTCAGGGGAAGACGAAACCAGGGGCTGATGGCACCCAAACCCTGCCTTTTATACCCTCCGGCTAAGGACCGCCTCCGGACTGCACCACTCCTGTGCCGAGGGGTTCGGCAGTATAATGGGACGACCCTTAGGAGCCGCCACAGGACCCCCCCCCAGAACCAGAGGCACAAAACGCACCGGCGGGCGCACGACCCGGCCGGCCCGCGTGCGGAAGTCAGCAGATCCCGGGGCTTGCGGGGGCGTAGGTGGAGGGACAGGTCGAGGGGCCGGCGGGAGGACAGGTGGAGTGACAGGTGGAGGGAGTCGTGAGGGGGGACGCCCTCGGGGCCGAGGTTGAGCAACCAGCACCGGCTGGTCAATGTCCAGGTGCGCTGGCTTCAAACGGTCAATCGACACGGCCTCCGGCCGGCCCCCCATGTCCAGGACAAAAGTCGACTGCCCGTGTTCCAGCACCCGGAACGGGCCCTCGTACGGCCTCTGAAGTGGCGTCCGGTGGGCATCACGGCGCAGGAAGACGTATGGGCAGACCGTGAGGGCCATTGGCACGTGTGGTCGAAATGTCCCATGGTGGGATGTCGGGACGGGTGCGAGCCTGCCAACTCGCTCGCGAAGGCGTTGAAGGGCGGAGGAGGGCGTTTCCTGATGCTCCGGCGCCGACGGCACGAACTCCCCGGGCACTGTGAGTGTTGACCCGTACACCAGCTCCGCCGATGATGAGGCCAAGTCCTCTTTGGGAGCGGTCCGGATGCCCAGCATGACCCACGGCAACTCGTCCATCCAGTCCGGGCCGGTGAGCCGTGCCTTCAATGCCGCCTTCAGCTGCCGGTGGAACCTCTCCACCAGACCGTTAGCCTGCGGGTGGTAAGCCGTGGTGTGGTGCAGCTGCACCCCCAGCAAGCGAGCCATGGCTGACCACAGCTCGGAGGTGAACTGTGGCCCCCGGTCGGAGGAGATGTGCGCCGGCACCCCGAAGCGAGCAATCCAGTGCGCGGACAACGCACGAGCACACGTAGCCGATGAGGTGTCAGCCAACGGAATGGCCTCCGGCCACCGCGTGAAGCGGTCCACCATGGTCAAAAGGTGGGTGATGCCCCGGGACGGTGGAAGGGGCCCCACAATGTCCACGTGGAGATGGTCGAACCGCCGGTGAGGTAGACCGAACTCCTGGAGAGGTGCGCGGACATGGCGCTGGATCTTTGCTGTCTGGCACGGGATGCAGGTGCGAGCCCAATGGGCAACTTGCTTGCGCAGACCGTGCCACATGAAGCGAGCTGCCACCAGTGCCGTTGTCGCCCGGATTGATGGGTGAGCCAGTCCGTGGATGACCTCGAACACTCTCCGGTGCCAGGTGGCAGGGACGATGGGGCGCGGCTGACCGGACGACACATCGCACAGGATTGTCATACCCCCAGGACCGAGAGGGACATCCTCAAGACGGAGTCCGGAGATGGCAGTCCGGTAGGTGGGCACCTCGTCGTCCGTGAGCTGTGCCGCCGCCAGAGCAGAATAGTCCAATCCGGGCGCCACCTCGAACACGGCATTTATAGCAGGGCGGGACAATGCGTCGGCCACCCGGTTCTCTTTCCCCTTGACGTAGCGGATGGCTGTGGTGTACTCGGAGATGTAAGCCAACTGCCGCTGCTGACGTGCGGACCAGGGGTCGGAAACCTTCTGCAGGGCGAAAGTGAGCGGCTTATGGTCGGTGTAGGCGGTGAACGGGCGGCCCTCCAGGAAGTAACGAAAATGGCGCACAGCCAGGTACAGAGCCAGGAGCTCACGATCGAACGCACTGTACTTGGTCTGCGCGCGGTTGAGGTGCCGACTGAAGAAGGCCAGAGGCCGCCAAACTCCGCCCGTCAGCTGCTCCAGCACAGCACCAACTGCCGACTCCGAGGCATCCACAGTGAGAGCAGTCGGGGCATCTTCCCGCGGGTGCACCAGCAGCACGGCCCGAGCAAGGGCCTCCTTCGCGCCGTCGAAAGCTGCCTCCGCCTCGTGGGTCCACTCAACGCTCTTCTGCTGCCCACCCGCCAGAAGTTGATACAGGGGCCGCATGATGTGGGCCGCGGATGGCACGAAACGATGGTAGAATGCGACCATGCCGACAAATTCCTGCAGGCCGCGCACCGTGCGTGGGCGGGGAAACCGACGGACTGCGTCAACCCTGTCAGGTAGGGGAACTGCGCCTAGCGCAGTCACGCGGTGGCCGAGAAAGTCAATTTCGTTGACCCCAAAACGGCACTTGTCCAGGTTGATGGCCAAACCATGCTCGCTGAGCCGCTGACAGAGCTGTCGAAGGTGAGCGCAGTGTTCCTGCTGCGAGCGGCTGGCCACCAGGATGTCGTCCAGGTACACGAACACGAATTCGAGGTCCCGACAAACCCCGTCCATGAGGCGCTGAAAGGCCTGTGCAGCGTTCTTGAGGCCGAACGGCATCCGAGTAAACTCGTAAAGCCCGAATGGCGTGATGATAGCCGTCTTGGGTACGTCATCCGGGTGAACCGGGATCTGGTTATAACCCCGCACCAGATCCACTTTAGAAAAAAATGTGGCCCCAGCCAAATGGGCCGTGAAGTCCTGGATGTGGGGTACGGGGTATCGATCCGCTGTTGTTGCAGCGTTCAGCCGTCGGTAATCCCCACAAGGTCGCCAGCCCCCGCTTGACTTAGGGACCATGTGGAGTGGGGACGCCCAAGGGCTGCTCGAAGGGCGGACGATCCCCAAGGCCTCCATCGTGCGGAATTCCCGCCGTGCCAGACGCAATTTATCTGGTGGCAGTCGTCGTGCTCGTGCATGGAGGGGTGGGCCGGTAGTCGGGATATAATGTACAACTCCGTGGCTGGGGGTTGCTGAATGAAACTGCGGAGTGAGAATGTCCGGGAACGCAGCCAAGATTCGTGCGTATCGGGAGTCCACGGACGCCAGTGGCCGCCCCACCGATTGACCCAAGCGCAATGTGATCGGCTCCATTGTAGTGGCGTTGACCAAACGCTGACGCCCGACGTCCACCATGAGGGAATGCGTCCAGAGAAAATCGGCCCCGAGCAATGGTTGGGAGACGTCGGCAACGGTAAAGTTCCATGAAAAATGGCAGGAGCCGAGCACGATGGGAACCATGCGCAGTCCATATGTGCGGATGGGGCTGCCGTTCGCCGCGGTGAGGACGGGCCCCCGCTTACCGGAACGAATGTCGGCCAGCGAAGGGGGCAGGACGCTGAGCTCCGCACCTGTATCCACGAGGAAGCGAGTCCCGGAGCGCCGATCCCAAGCAAAAAGGCGGTGAATTTGGCCGGCCACCACGGGGACTATTGGCAGCCGGCCCAGGCGTTTCCCGGGAACGTGCATGGCTGGCGGCATTGTCGTGCTGCAGCACCCCAGCGCTGATGGAAATAGCACCAGCTCCTTGTGTTCGTGCTATTTTGAGCTTGCCTGCCCCTGCTGGTGGTGCCTGCAGCTTGCTGGCGCTGGACTGCAGGTGCAGTACCCCTCACTGCCGCTGGGGGTAATCGAACGGGCCGTCGGGCTGGAGCTGTCACTCCTTCCACAGCTCCCCCGCCCCACCGGAGGAAATCGGGAGCTGCTGGGCTGACGTCATCGGTGTGCCTGCCGACGGCCAGCGCGTTGACGTCACCGGCGTGCCTGCCGACGGCCAGCGCGTTGACGTCATCCCGGCGCGTCGACCTCAGCGCGACCTCGTCTCTGCTGACGCCCAGCGCGCTGACGTCATCAGGGCGCGCCATCCACATGGCGTCGGCGCGCCTCCCGAGGGCCCGAAGATCAGCAAACGAGGCGTCGGTGAGTTGCAATCGAATGTAGGCCGGCAGCAGATGCAGGTAAGTATATTCAAACAACAGGCATGGCGTGTGCCCGTCTAATAACGCCACCATTTCCTTTAGGAGGGTAGATGGCCGCCGGTCGCCCAGGCCCCCCATATGCAGGATCCTACCTGCCCGCTCCATCCTACTTAGTCCATAAATTTGGAGCAGGAGCTGTTTCAGGCCGAGGTATTTGTCATTGTCCGGGGGGGCTGCGAGGAAGTCCGATACTTCTTCCACCGCATCCTGGTCGAGGGCTCCCACCAGGTAATAGAAGCGGGTGGCATCGACCGTGATGCCCCGCAGGTTGAACTGGGCCTCCGCCTGCTGGAACCAGATGAGCGGCCGTGTGGTCCAGAAGCTGGGCAGTTTTACGGAGACCGCGTCCAGAGACAGGGTCGGGCTGGCGTGTGAGGAGGTAGGGCTTTGTTCTGTCTCCATCATGATGCCAATGGAGCGTCGGGGGTCACCAATGTAGTGCGTGGGTCTCAGAATGAGGCAAGTAGTCCGCAGTTTGAGAAGCACTATACTTTATTTCCTCCCGGTTCAGGGGAAGACGAAACCAGGGGAAGATGGCACCCAAACCCTGCCTTTTATACCCTCCGGCTAAGGACCGCCTCCGGACTGCACCACTCCTGTGCCGAGGGGTTCGGCAGTATAATGGGACGACCCTTAGGAGCCGCCACAATAGTAAAGATTAAAGAGACATCAGCTCGAGCTTGATCTATACAATGAGGGTGGGAGCGGAGGGCACGTAATCCCTCATCGTAACTCCTCATAAAATACAGATCAAACTTCGTACTGGTAAGTACTCGTTTAATCTCACTATTTTACTTCGGAGTCACGTGAGTGACTACGTGAAGACTTCAAAGGTCTGTGATTTCAAACCGTGTAACAGCTATATCACTCACTGCCGAAGTTCATCGAGGGAGGAAGTGGTATCTAAAGACCAACGAATTTGTTAGTTTTTTGAAACAAAAATGTTTATTTAACAATAACAAAAAATAGCTCCCCTGGGCTTTAAATTATAAGTTTGCAGATTCTAAAATTTTGTCCGCAAACAAGTCCTTCTCCATCAGCGGTTTGTGGTAGAATTTCCGGAACGTTGATTCCCTTGACCATCCCGCTGTACTAAGGATGTGGTCTATGGGAACCTCCATCCGTTCCGCCGCTGACGTGGACGCTGCCCTGATAGAATGGGATTTAAAAACCATCCGTGTTAATCCCCGCGGCTTTTAAGACCTGTTTCAACCACCTAGATATTGTCTGGCTGGTAACCCGTCCAAAAGGCTTTTTGTGGCTGACCCATAAGGCTTTTTCACTCCCTCTAAGCGTTTGGGTTGTGTCTACGTAGTTGTATAGATGGGTCACTACACACAGCCTAGGTTCTGGAGGATAGGCCCGGAAGATTAACGGAGAGTTGGGCATACCTGGCCTGCTTTGTTTTACCAACCCCGGCATGGTAAATGTAATGGAGTCTGGGGTGGTTACCATGTTGTCCAGTCTTAGTTGATGCAGTGACTGAACCCTTTGCGCAGAGACGAGCGCCATGAGCATGAGGGTCTAGAGAGTGGACTGCTCTAGACTCAAGGGTCCCACCGGAGGCCAACCTCTAAGGTGTGACAAAACTACACTTATGTCCCATACATGGGTGTATCTGGGTGTAGGAGGTTTAGTATTATAAATCCCTTTGAGGAGTTTTATAACCAGAGGGTGGGACCCAATGCTGTGATGTCCTGTGGGCATAAGGTAAGCGGACAGGGCGCTCCGTGCTGCATTGATGGCACTGTAGCTCATCTTTTGGTCATGGTGCAAGTGGGCCAGGAATTCCAGCACGTCCGTGATCGAGGCCGTCTTGTATGATGTCCCTGCATCCAGGCAGTACTGCTCCCATTTCTTGATGTAGGTCAAGTACTGCTTCTTGGTAGAGACTCGCAGGGACGCCGACATGGTGGTGATTGTTCGTTCTGATAACCCCAATCCCTGGTAAGGCCTGTTCAGAACCTACAAACCAGGAGTTTCAATTTTTGATGGCATGGATGGCTTATGCCGGATACCGGGTGAGTCAATAGTTGTGGGTGGCTGTGAAAACCCATAGGTGACTACCACCATGTCGTGGAAAACTGGGAACCATGGTTGGGTAGGCCAGTCGGGTACGACCAGAATACCTGAAGCCGAGTCTGCTTGTATTTTCTGGAGTACCCGGCTGATGAGGCAGAAGGGAGGGAAAGTATAGAAGAAGAAATTTCCCCAATCCAGCGTGAAGGCATCTACCGCTGCTGCCTCTGGGTCTGGTTCCCAAGCCACATACATGGGTAGCTGGTGATTTAATCTAGACGCAAACAAATCTATATCTGGCGTACCGTATTGCTTAACAATTCTAGCAAATATTTTTGGGTCTAACATCCATTCGATGTTGTCATTGAATTTTCGTGACCTGGTGTCCGCCACTGTGTTTAGCTTGCCTGGTGAATAGGCAGCTGATAGCCAAATATGTCTCTCGACACACCATTGCCAGATTATAGTAGTCAATTTGTCGCATGATACTGATTTTATGCCACCCATGTGCTGGATGTAAGACACCACCGTCGTGTTATCAATCATTAACCTGACATGCACGTGCCGCATATCGGATGCATATGCTTTTAGCCCATAAAAGGCGGCCAGCATCTCCAAATAATTTATGCCTAGTGATTGTAGTAGCGATGCCTCTGAATTAGTCCATCTGCCACCTGTGCTGGATATAGAGTTAGTAGCTCCCCAGCCTAAAGCACTGGCATCCGTTGTAATGACTATGTTAGGATTGGTGACGGCGATAGGACTGTAACTGTGCCAAATGTTATCCACCCACCACTGAAGTTCTGATTTGGCTTCAGCGGGTAAGTCCATAGTTCGGTCATAATGCCCCCTACTTAGACGTAGTGCATGTGTCCTTGCTCTTTGTAAATTTTGATAATGCAAGGGGCCATATTGTGCAGCTGGAAATGCTGCTACCTTTTTGTCTCTTGGCAAAGTGACAGTCATACGGATAGTGTCGATAGTGAAGCCTAGATAGTCCATGTTAGTTGTTGGCTTCAATACTGATTTATCTGGGTGTAGAACAAATCCCAATGTAGCTAAGACTCCTGCGACAGCTAGTTCCCTTGTTCTCCCCAATATGAGAACATCATCCAGATAGGCCATGACTAAATGTTTTGTTCTCTTAATTTTTTCATGGCCACTTTGAGAATTTTAGTAAATAATCTGGGAGCTGTCGTTAAACCATTGGGTAATGCTTTATACTGCCATAGTTGCCCCATCCAGATAAATTTCAGATATCTGAAATGATCCTTATGAATGGGTACTAAATAGTAAGCATCCTTAATATCTATGCTTGCCATGAAGTATCCCTTGGAGATCAGTTGTCTGGCAGTAACAAATGTCTCCATTTTGAAATGTTGATACTCAACAGACTGATTTAGTGATGTCAAATCAATGATAATGCGACATCCACCATCTTTTTTGGTTCTGATAAATATATTCGATACAAATTCCAATGGCTCGTGTCTGGCCCTCTCAATGATGCCCTTGGCCACGAGCCTATCTAGTTCAGCTTGTCCTTCTACCTTCTCTAATTCTGTGGGAAGGAATACCCTTTGGGGTATGTGCTGAACCGGCGGTTCTATGCCTGGTTTAAATTCAATTTTGTATCCACTGATACTGTTGAGTATAAACTTGTTGTTAGTAAAGGAGCACCAAACATGTTTGAAGAACCTTAAACGCCCTCCTGTTAATACAACACCCTTTGTCTGTGTATGTTGACAGGAACCAGACCCACCTACCTCCATGTTCATTTCTGGGAGCGTTTGCGATGGGTTTGGTCCGAGGGTGTCCTTGTTGGTGCTGTGGTGGGGCGGCGTATCTTCCCACGGCTCCGCTCTGGGCCCCGCTCTAAAAAAGAGCTCTGGGGGTAGTGGGAAGCGGTCACCAGGCTTTCACCAGCTCGGTACCTGCTGGTGGATGCCGAGGCGTGCTGCCAACTGGGTGTCTTCACCCTGCTCGGTCCTGGCCCTGCCCTCATGAGGCCTACAGGCTTGGCCGCCTCTTCCAGCTCCTTGAGCCTTTTCCCCAAGTCAGCCCCGAATAGTAGCGCCTCCTTTTCTGGCGCCGGAGTTTTGCAAAGGCCCGCGTATTTGGGGTTAAGGGCAGGCCTGATGTTTTCACGCCTTAAGTTGTTGAGCTCATACTGCGTGTTGCACATCAGGGCCAGCACGTCCTGCTGAGGTGTAGAGAGCTCCACGTTCTCCGTGGACCGAGCAAAGGCGGTAATGGCTGCGGTGTGGAGCTTCAGGATACGCTGCATCTTCAGCTCTTGTGTCCTGATATGCTGTCCCAGCTGGCTCCATATCTGGCCGTTTACGGTCTTTACTCGAAGCGCCTCGCAGTTTTCCGGCGCTGTGTAAGTGTCGAGGGCCTCTTGGATAATTTTCTCCAGCAATGGCTTATTAGAGAGCCTGTTGATACTGGCCGCCATTCTCGGCTCTAGCATCCTTCCGGTCCTCGGGGGCGCCGCATACCTGCTGACTACACCCAGTAGCTCTTCTTCCTCCAGCTCGCCTGGCATGCTTGCGTTGTCTTCCGCCTGCCCTTGTGATAGGCCAGCCCAGTCCTGGCCTCCCTTACTGACCTCAAACAAGGAGGGAACAGAAGGGTGTGGTGATGGTTTGGAGGAGGCCAAAGCCCGTCCTCCTTGGAGATGCCTTGCCTGCATCTCCTCCTCAAGCATCTGCTCGAGCAGCTGCCTTATGCAGCTTAAGCGGCTGTCTCCCCGTTTCGCCGGTGGAGAGTGTTCCCGTTCCTCCGACGAGTCGGAGGCCACCGGCCGGTCTGTTTTTCGGGTTGATTTTCTCCCTGTGCGGGCCGTCGAAATCGGCGGCCCAGGAAGCGGCTCGGCGTCGGGTGTGCGGGAGCGTTCAAACAGCTCCTCCGCCGCTGGTGGCTGCCGCCCAGATGTTGACCCCTCCTCGGGTGGAGTTGGGCAGGCAGTCCTCTTTGTTGGTCGCTTTCGGGTAGCCATAGCTTCTTCCTCCGTTAGCGACTCTCTGTAATACAAAAGACTCACTTACCTGAGGTCTTGTCTTTCTCTTGCCGCTGGAGAGCCTGGCTCCAGCTGCTGCCGCTGTTGCGCTGCTGACGTAATGCCGCGCCTGCGCACTGGGTGGGTTCTTCACGTAGTCACTCACGTGACTCCGAAGTAAAATTACAAGACAGTATCTCAACTGTTTTTACACATTGCAACTAATGCAATTTCTATCAGAATCAAATACACAGGACAAGATGTTAAGAAGTCCCTTGTGCCAATAGGTGGGGAGCATTTCATGACATCCGTTGATTGTTGAGAGTGGTAGACGCTCAACATCGGTGGGGGTTCTTTCCACTTCCAAACAAAAATGGGGTTGGATTATTCAGCGTATGATCAACCTGTGTCAATAAATCCTGGACTATGGTAACATATATGCGTACGTATAGTTGTGAATGGTGCTCATTAAATAACTACAGTACTGATACTCCATATTAAGAGCATTGATTTGCCGTTGAAATGAATTCTGTAATAACGTGTCAACGACAGCAGTGACAATCGAACACTGGTTTTAATGTTTCACATGTTCACAATTTAATTAATCCATCTTTATGGATTAAAACAAATAATGGGAATTAAAACACATTTGATTGCATTCCGTTATCAAACATAGTCAATGTTCACTCTGAAGACATTTCCAGGACAATAGGGTCAGGGAGGGGGTTGTGTGTGAATTAGTGTGGGTGGATAGAAGGCAGTCGGTGCAGAATGGATGGATTGAGGCAGGTGAATTAGTACGTGTTGGTTGGAGTAGGTAAAATTGTGAGGGGAGAGCACAGGGGATGTCAGTGGTGTTGAATGGGGGGGTTCAGTACGGGATGGATGGGGGTAGACAAAAGTGCTGGAGAAACTCAGCGGGTGAGGCAGCATCTATGGAGCGAAGGAAATAGGCAATGTTTCGGGTCGAGACCCTTCTTCAGACTGTTTCCCCCCCCCCATTCTTCTTGAATGGGAGGATCAGTGCAAGGGGAATGGGGGGGGGGGGGGGGAGCTCAGCGCAGGATGAAGGGGGGGGGGTGTCAGAACAGTGTGTCTGTGCAGGATGAATGGGTATCACTACAGGAAGAATTGGGGGAAGGTGCAGGGTAAATGGAGGGTGGGTCAGTACGGAATGAATGCGTGGATCAGTACAGGATGGATGGAGGAGAAGTGCAGGATGGATGGGAAAGGGGTAAGTACAGGATGAATTGGGGGACCAATGTAGGATGGATGGGGGGGGGGGGGCAGGAGAATCAATGCGAGGTGGATAGGGTGATCAGCGCAGGATGAATAGATTTGGGGGGGGGGGGATGGGGAGGGGAGCACAGGGGATGTCAGTGAGGACTGAATAGAGGCGGGAATGGGGATCAGTGTGGGATGGAGAGGAGGGGTCCCAGGATAAGGGGGGGGGGGGGGGGTGGAGGGGGTGTACGAGAGAGAGAGAGAGAGAGAGAGAGAGAGAGAGAGAGAGAGAGAAGGGGGGCGAGGTATGGAGGAACTCTGCAATTCTTTTCTCACACCTTCTGTCTTTTCATCTTTTTTGTCTTTGTCCAACCACCTGCCTATCAATCTCACCACCTGTATCAACTGTTTACCTGCCATGCTTTGTTTTGCCCCTCCTCTCTTCCAGTTTTCTAACTCCTCTCCCCTCTCCCCATCAGTCTGCAGAAGGGTCCTGAACTGAAACGTTATCTATCCATGTTCTCTAAATATGCTACCAGACCCACCGAGTTGCTCCAGCACTTCCTACCTTCTAACCAAAGTTTAACTTGGTATTGTAATCTGCAATGTTAAGGCCAGGAAAATGCTTCCTGGCAATTAATCCTGAATTGACAATGGGGGAAACTCACCAATTAACTAATCGGCACTGAATTTTATTTTGTGTTGAAATGCGATTAGACTGTGTGTAAACAGAGTTACTGAATTGCATTTTCTTATTCTTTTATTTTAGCCATCAAGCCTGAAGTCTCAAAACAGTCACACAAAAGATTCTGGATTCAGTTCTCTGCATCATGTTCCACCATCTCCAAGTCATGGATCAATTCCTAGAAGAGGAGGCAAGGAAGAGTATACGTCATCAGTTCCAGGAGGCTACTGGGTTTATTCACCAATAAGACGTACCTCACAATGGACTCGTATCCATAGAGGTATGAAACATAGCAGAAGAAAGGAAGTCACTACTTATTTAAAATATCGTACTGTGGAGAATCTTTTCTTTGATTGTTATTAAAGAAAGCAATGAAACTCAGAAAAATTAATTAGAAAAGTAGCATCATTTGACTTTAAATATTTTGGATAATGCTGTATGTCTAAAGACAAACTATTTATAATCCAGAATTTTCCAGTTGAAAGCGTGCTTAAGAAACTAAATCAACATTATTTGGGTCACATTCAACAAAGATGACGAATAAAGGAACCGCAGATGCTGGTTTACAAAAAAATACACATAATGCTGGTAAAACTCAGTGGGTCAGGCAGCATCTCTGGAGAAAAAAGTTTTTAAATTACAATTGTATTTAACGGAATATAAATAGATTTTTATCAAAATTGGCATGTGCAAATGTGATAAAGAAAATAATCGATTAACTATTTCAAATGTTATAAGACTTTTAAAATATATTAGCAGGTGATGAAGAAGATAGTGGGACCGAAAGTGATGAAAATGGAACTCCTAAAGAAGCATTTATTGCCCCACCTGGATCAGTTATTTACACAATGTACCCTGATGCTACTCCTTTGCCGCAAGGGACTGTAGTATATGGACCTCCACCTGCACAACCAGCCAATGTTACACCTGTCTGCCCAGGCACAATTATTTATGGACCACCACCACCTGGTACACAAGTTGTTTATGGACCTCCTCCTGTCAACTTTACCATCCCTCTTATTCCTGACGGTGTTCTTCACTGCAATGTGCTGGAGCACCATGATCTGGTGAGATGTCTGTGTTATGTTGTCAGTTGCTTATACAGTCTTGTTGAAACTAAACTCTGGTAAATATAGTGATATATAGAAAGATTAATTTTGTTGCAATATAATTAGCAGTCCTTCAGCTAGATTTAAAAGTGTATTTCCATGACATAACTCCATTTTTACATTCCTCTGTCCTTTAGGAGAATGAAGTCAGTAAACTAGAAGATATAGTAGCACATTTAAGATCTCGTAAATCCAAGGATCCAAAAACAACTGCTTCCGTAGAGCGTCATCATGAGCAGATTGAACAACTTCGTCGTGACATCCAAGACCTATTGCATGAGAGGGAAGAGTTGGAGCAAGAAGTTGAGGAACTGCACAAGGTGGTCCATAAACGCAGCAATCAAAAGTAAGAAACAGATCACTGAAGAAAGGGTTCAGTACTTTGCTAATGGTATGCCAGAACCTAAGAGTTGTTGCATTTTAGGCAAGCTTTTGAAAAGGTTCTAGATTTTTTTAAAGATTCATAGGAATTGCCTTTTTGGGAACAATACAAATCACAACACATAGTTAGTTGAATGGGTGCTTAAGAAACTAAATCAACATTATTCGGGTCACATTCAACAAAGATGACGAATTAAGGAACCGCAGATGCTGGTTTATAAAACAAAATACATGAATATACATAATGCTGGTAAAACTCAGTGGGTCAGACAGCATCTCTGGAGAAAATCTTTAGGTGACATTTTGGGTCGGAACTCTTCTTCACGCTGACTATGGTGGTGGGAGGGAGAAAGCTGGAAGAGAGGTGGGGCAGGACAGAGCCTGGCAAGTGACATGTGGATGCAAGTGAGAGGAAGGTTTTGATATAGGAAAAAAGACAAAAAGCTGTGAGATAAGGAGATGAGAAGAGATGTGAAAGCATTTGGCAACTAATTCATCGTTATTTTTTGCGACGATCTTACAAAATTAAACAAATACTGTTCCATTAATTTGTCTTTTAAGTAAATGTTAAAGGGAATCTACCTTGGGTCAAATGTAATCATTTTATATATTTAGAAATTATTCATAATCATAATGACCTGGATCTTACAGCTACCCACATTTTTGGTCGTCTGGCTTCAGGGCAACTTATGGAGCTGATCTCCAGAAGTAATCTTCATTGGGGACCCTTTTGCATTATAGGTTAATTGCGCTTAGAAACGCCAGTAAAATGAATTCAATGGATTTATTTTCCTTATGTCTCATCTATCTCCATGGACCTTCCCATAGATCTGTAGTAAGAAAATTGGGAAACCTGCATTGAAATTAATTTCCTATGATTTTTGTTGCTAAATCTGTCATTAAACCACCTGCAACCACTCAATCACTATCAACAGTGTGGGTAATTGCTTCCTAGATTTAATTAAGTTTTAAATTTAAATATATTCAATTTAATTTAATCGCATTCTAGTGTTTCTAACTGCAATTAAATGTGTTAAGTGTTTTAATTGTGATACCTGTGATATATAATCAAGTTAATTTTATTTAGATGCTAGACCATCTGGGACCTGTTGGGTCCCTGTCACACGGGAGGCCTGGTCCCCACAACGCAACCCGTTCCCCAATGCAATATTGCACCACTAAGCCATAGCCCCCACGGGATGTGTGGTCCCCCAACTCAACCCGTCCCCGAACGTAAGATTCCAGCACTCCCCTGCCTCCCTCAGCAGTGGACTTTATAAAAATTTCAATTGGATTTCCTCTGCCTGCCGCAGCAATTGCAATACCAATTGGCCCTTCCCTTCCTGTTGAAATATCCCATTGAGGTGAAAAGTTCAAAGTGTTCCTGTATTGCAACTTTGTATTGATGTATGTTAGAAGCTGGCAGGAAGGATTTTAACAGTAAAAAGTTGGCATTAGTGAAGCTTTAATCATGAATAACATGAAATATAGGATGAAACCTGCTTACGGCGTGGAGTGGGGAAATGTGAGTCATAATATGTAAAAATATAAGCATTAGCGCGTAGCGTTTTGAGGAAGATACACAACATACATCACACACACACAAGATTAGACTTTTATAGGTATATACTAGACCAAGTGCAGACCCGTCTGCTCCCCCAATGGTGTGATTCCCCCAACCCAATATTCCACCATGCACCCGTCTCCTCCAATGGAACTGAAGCCGTTGCCAAATGTAAGTTTCCAGCACTCCCCTGCCTCCCTCAATTGCACCTCCCCTGCCTGCTGCAGCAGTGAAAAGTTCAGTGTTCCTGTCTTGCAACATTGTTTCGAAGTGTGTTGGAAGCTGATAGGAAGGAGCAGCCGTCAACGAATCAAAAGGCAGGAAGGGATCCGTACTGCAGGCGGACGTCGGATGGATTTGAGTTTTATATATATATAGAAGATACTAGACTGAGGGGGACCCGTTGGGTCCATGTCACATGGGAGGCCTGGTCCCCCAACACAACCCGCTCCACAATGCAATATTCCACGACTCACCCGTTCCCCCAATGCAACCCGTCCCCCCAACGCAAGATTGCACCACGCACACACAGCCCCCAACTGTGCAGGCACGGCTCATTTCCCCTCATCTCTCCTCTTCACTCCCCCACATCTTTCCCCTCTCCTCCTCCCCTCCCCCAATCCCTCTGTCACCTCTCCAGGGCTCACACTTTTTTTCTCTGTAGCTAGCCGGGCAAGCTAGGCAGCTTTGACGCTGTGGGTTGCCAAAGACAGTTTAGCTTGCTAGGAGGGGAGGGGGGGGGGGAAGGGGGGAGAGAAGTGGGGGGGAAGGAAGGGAGGGGGGGAGAAAAGTGAAAGAGTGGGGGGAGAGAGAGGGGGCATGGTGGAAGAAGGACAGAGGAGGAGGGGGGGGGAGAGAGGGGAAGGGGTAGGGAAAGGGGTGGGGGGGGGGGAGGGAAAGGGGTGGGGTAAGGGGGAGAGAAGTGGGGGAGAGAGTGGGGAGGGGTGAGGAGAGTGGTGGAAGAGGGGTGGTGGGGGAACTGGGTGGGGGAGTGGGGGGGGAAGGGGGGGGGTGGGGAGAGAGGGATGGGGGTGGGAGGAGAGTGAGGGGTTTGGAGAGGGGGTGGGAAGGGGAGAGGGGAGAGAGGGGTGGGGGGGGGGGGAGGGAGGGAGAGGGAGGGGAGGAGGGAGGGGTGGGGAGGGGAGGGGAGGGGGGAGAGTGGAGGGAGGTGGGGGAGAGAGGGAAGGGGGGGGGGGGAGAGGGAAGGGGGGGGTGGGGGGAGGGAGGGGGAGAGGGGGGGGGATGGGGGTAGAGCGGGATGGGGGTGGGGGGAGGAGAGAGGAGTGGGGGTGAGGGGGAGGAGAGAGGGATGGGGGGGGGGAAGAGGTGTAGGGGAGGGAGGGGAGGAGGGAGATGGTGTAGGGGAGGGAGGGGGAAGAGTTTGGAGGGAGGGAGAGAGGGGTAGTCCAGCTATTCCCCATTCCCTATCACCCCCAATCCTCTTTCTCTATTCCCACACACGTGAACATGCGCTTCGTCACAGGCTGCGGGGGGGGGGGACTGGGGCTGGGGCTGGTGCAAAGGCATATGTAAATGAGATCCATTTCGATTCGATATCTGCGAGGGATGGCATTGTGACATCACACGATGGAACGGTACCCAACATTCTCTGGGTGAGAGCTGTTTTTGTTTTAACATTTTAATTTTTTTTTGGGGGGGGGGGGGGATTTTATTAAAAATGTGTACATAAACACGATGAAATTTAATGAGGAGTGGATTAGGGAATTTAAAAGTGAAATCCCTATCGAAATGGAAAATATCTCGGAGTTTCAGCGTGTGGTGTTGGCCGACCAAGGAATCAAAGGGCCTAATCTGAAAATGGAATCTGACATACACCCACAAGCGCGTGCGCGCGCACACACACGCACACACACGCACACACGCGCACACACACACACACACACACACACAGAGTTTTAATATATAGATAGATATATTCATATACTAGACCAAGTGCAGACCCGTCTGTTTTCCCGAACGTGCGGTTAGGGGGAGAGAGGGGGAGGAGGGGGGAGGAGGGGGGAGGAGGGGGGGGGGGGAGGGAGGGAGGGGGAAGGGGGGGGGGGAGGGAGGGAGGGAGGGAGAGGGAGAAAGGGATGCAGGGAGAGGGGGGGAGAGGGAGGGGGATGGAGGTAGAGAGAGGGGGAGAGAGGGAGAGGGGGGGACAGAGGGGGGAGACAGAGAGGGGGGGACAGAGATGGAGAGAGGTGGGGGGGAAGGGAAGGGGGGGGGAGAGGTGGGGAAAGGGAGGGGTGAGAGTGGGGTATGGATGGGAGGAGCGAAGGGGTGGGGGGGGGGAAAGAAGGGGAGGAGAGGGGGGTGGTTGAGGGGGGTTTGAAGGGGGGGAGGGGAGGAGAGGGTGGGGAGGAGAGAGGGAGGGGGGAGGAGAGAGGGAGGGGGGGGAGGAGAGAGGGAGGGGGTGGGGGAAGGGGGAACATACAAGAGGGGGGGCAGCCGTCTCGAGGCGCCCCCACCAACCTACGTCTTATTTTGTAAACCAACATCTGCAGTTCCTTGTTTCGCCAAATTAATTTATTTGCTTTCTCCGCGACTGAAGTAAATGGAAACAATTATAGTTGTTGAATAGTAAATTTTATAACCAAAATAGCTCAATTCTTGCAGATTGGGAAAGAAGCTCGACTATAGTGTGGTTTCTGCATAATTGTCAAATGTTATGGACATGTGAATGGTACATTACTTTGAATTGTGCATATACTTTGATTTCAAGTTATCCCCATTTATTTTATGCAGGATGCATTCATGATAAATTCTGAATTAATAAATGTTACTGGTAGTGCTGGATTAAAAAGTAACTGCATCACATTTCTGACAAATGATCATTATTTTTCACAGAGACTTTTTAGATGGCCATATAGATCTGCTTGTGAATGAACTTGAAGTAGAAAAGTCCCTGAAGAGACATGATGATGTCGTTGATGAAATTGAATGTGTTGAATTAACTCTCTCAAAGCGAAGGGCAGAGTTACGAGAAGCCGATAGACTATTAATGGAGGCTGAGACGGATCTCAAAAGTACGAGGGAAAAGGTAAATCTGCATTCAATTAGTTTTGCATTAGTGACAATGCAAACAGAATTCGACATCTTTTAGTTATGATGGACTGAGAATTGTACTTTCTTTGGGCCATGAACACCAATGGTAGTTGTTGAATAGTAAATCTAATAGCTAAAATATATCACTTCTTGCAGAATTTGAAATAATTTATTGCCAAATAAGTTATCTTAAATAGCTAATGCCTTGGAGAGTTGCCTTGAGCTGTGAGAATCATCCTGATATCAAAGGAAATGTGGGGAAATACTTAACAGGGCTGACAGCATCTGCAGAAATGGGCTATGTATAAACACAGCTGTAATTTCTACATGGTGAAACCAAAATGTATAAAAATGGTCCTTTAATAAAATCTGTCAATGTGTACTTTAGCCACATGGCATTTTTTTTAAGTAACATAACTCAAATTGTGGAGTACAGAGGCAAATAAATAAATGATGGGTCTTTGCCCCAAACATTGTGGAGGGCACTGTAGGTACTATGACAACGTTTACAAGATGTTTGAACAGGTACATGGACGGGAAAGGTTTAGAGGAACATGGGTTGTTTGGGCACGTGGGACTAGCATACATGGGACGTCTTGGTTGGCATGGGCAAGTTGGGGCGAGTGGTCTGTTTCTGTGCTGTAGGACTCTTATGTGTTCCTCCTCAGTCCATTCTTGCATGTCCTGAGGGGAGCATTATGCTTATAACTACCAATTGACAGTTCTTGACCCACTCTATATTTTTACCTCTTCAGTTTCCAAACAGAGCAAGGATAGTTCCCCTAATCCTCACTGCACCCCAGCGTCTGCTTTTAACAGATCAACCTTTTAATTTTTGCAACCCATGAGATTCCACCACCAGACACACATTTCTCTTCCTCTACTTTTTTAACATTCTGAGAGGACCTTTACCTTTACTACTCTGTGCTCTGCGTTTCTGTCATCTCCAGCCACTCTCTTATGCAATTGCAGGACATGCAACACTTATCCCACTATCGCTTCCCTTTTCACCATCCGGGGTAAAAACTTTCAGTCCAGGTGAAGCATTACCTTGAGGGTCTGAGCAATGGGAAAAGGTTGGACAGACTAGGGCTTTATTCCTTGAAGCACATGAGGCTGAGGGCTGATCTTACAGAGGTGTATAAAATCACAAGGGGAATAGATGGGATGGATGACCCTGGGTTAGGAAAATCAAGGACCAGAGGACATGGGTTTAAGTTGAGAAGGCAAGATAGGAACCTGAGGGGCAACCTTTTCACTCGGAGGGTGGTGAGTATATAGAACGAGCTGCCAGAGGAGATAATTGAGGCAGATATAATAACAGCCTTTCAAAGATGTTTGGACAAGTACATGGATGGGAAATGTTTAGAGGAATGTGGGCCAAACACAGGCAAATGGGACATGTAGATGGAGCATCATGGTCAGCATGGACAGATTGGGCCAAAGGACCTGTTTCCATGCTGTATGGCTCTGTGACGCTCACATTTATACTAATCTGGTATACAACACTGGAGAAACAAAAAGCTGATTCGATTATTGTTTTCAGTTCACAAGGGGAATCCATAGCTCCTTGTTGCATTAATTTAAATACTTTAGACTTTAGAGAAACAGCGAGGAAACAGGCCCTTCAGCCCACTCTGATCATCCCGTACACTAGCACTAACTTACACACTAGGGACAATTTACATTTTTATCGAGGCCAGTTAACCTGCAAACCTGTATGTCTTTGAGTGCGGGAGCACCCGTAGAAAACCCATGCTGTCACAAGAAGAACATACAAACAGCACACGTAGTCAGGATCGAACCAGGTCTCTGGCACTGGAAGGCAGTAGCTCTACCGCTGTGCCATTGTGCTGCCCTCGTTCCAAGTCTTCTCTATCAAACCTCCTATCAACCTATCAGTTTGTTGCTTCCTATGCTGCAATGATGAAGTGTGACAATTTTGAGGAGCAATATTTCATGTTCTGCCTGGGTTTCTTGAATATTCAATATTGAATTCACCAATAGAAAATGCTGGAAATCCATTTTGACAAAGGGTCTTCAATCTGAAGTGTTTAACATGTTTCCAGCATTAGAACATACAGTGCCCTCCATAATGTTTGGGACAAAGACGCGTCATTTATTTATTTGCCTCTGTACGCCACCATTTGAGATTTGTAATAGAAAAAAAAATCACATGTGGTTAAAGTGCGCATTGTCAGATTTTATTAAAGGCCATTATTATACATTTTGGTTTCATCATGTAGAAATTACAGCTGTGTTCTTCTTCTTGCATATGGCGTGCACACCCTAAAGTTGTAGGACAACTTGTTCTATTTGATTGTGCACGCCAGGTTTATTACATTCGTCGAAACAGGGCAGACCACGTGAAGGTTGCAATCTCCCACCCCCACAGCTGTGTTTATACATAGTCCCACCATTTTAGGGCACCATAATGTTTGGGACACATGGCTTCACAGGCTCGTTCAATTTCACCTTTATTTATCACATTTATTTATTATACATAGTCCCCCCATTTCAGGGACACAGCAATGACATGCAAATGAAAGTAGTCATGTTTAGTATTTTGTTGCATATCCTTTGCATGCAATGACTGCTTGGAGTCTGCAATTCATGGATATCACCAGTTGCTGGGTGTCTTCTCTGGTGATGCTCTGTCAGGTCTGTATTGCAGCCATCTTTAGCTTGTTCTTGTTATGGAGGCTAGTCCCCCTCAGTTTACTCTTCAGCATATAAAAGGCATGTCCAATTGGGTTCAGTTTGGGTGATTGACTTGGCCACTGAAGAATTGACAATTTTTTAGCTTTGAAAAACTCCTTTGTTGCTTTAGCAGTATGTTTGGGATCATTGTCTTGCTGTAGAATGATTTTTGAGGAAGTTGTTTTCCAGAATTCATTATGCTACTACCATCAGTAGTTGTATCATCAATGAAGTTAAGTGAGCCAGTACCTTCAGCAGCCATACATGCCCAGGCCATAACACCCCCACCACCGTGTTTCACAGAAGAGGTGGTATGCTTTGGATCTTGGGCAGTTCCTTCTCTCCTCCATACTTTGCTCTTGCCGTCACTCTGATATAAGTTAATTTTCGTCTCATCTGTCCACAAGACCCTTTTCCAGAACTGGGCAGTCACAGTAAAGTTGCTGCCTTACAGCAAATGCAGTGCTGGAGACCCGGGTTCGATCCTGACTACGGGTGCTGTCTGAACAGAGTTTGTACGTTCTTCCCATGATCTGCGTGGATTTTCTCCGAGATCTTCGGTTTCCTCCCACACTCCAAAGACGTACATGTTTCGAGGTTAATTGGCTTGGTAAATGTAAAAATTGTCCCTAGTGGGTGTAGGATAGTGTTAATGTGCGGGGGGCGCTGACCCGGTGGGTCGAAAAAGCCTGTTTCCGCATTGTATCTCTAAACTAAACTAAACTATGGTTGCTCTTTTAAGTACTTCTTGGCAAACTGTAACTTGGCCATCCTACTTTTGCGGCTAACCAGTGGTTTGCATCTTGTAGTGTAGCCTTTGTATTTCTGTTCATGAAGTCTTCTGCGGACAGTGGTCATTGACAAATCCGCACCTGACTCCTGAAGAGTGTTTCTGATCTGTCGGACAAGTGTTTGGGGATTTTTCTTTATTATAGAGATAATTCTTCTGACATCAGCTGTGGAGGTCTTTCCTTGGCCTGCCAGTCCCTTTGCGATTAGTAAGCTCGCTAGTGCTCTCTTTCTTCTTAATGATGTTCCAAACAGTTGATTTTTATAAGCCTAAGGTTTGGCTTGGTTCTTGGTTTCTTGATCCTCCAAAATATTCCAAATGGAATTTAAACTGGAGGTGGTGAAGGGAGGGCTTAAGCCAGAAAGGGTTATTGGGAAGAAAGAGCTACTTTAAATTTAGTTGCATCTGGTTTGGTAACTATAGTTGGGTGGAGATTATTCCATGCTTTAATTGTGCGGGGGAAGAACGAATTGCTGTATACATCTGTCTTTGTAGCTGGGATCACAAATTGGATCGAATGTCCTCGTCTGCTCCTAATTGGTTTGGGTTTGGTGTAGGTCTTGTAGTCTGTGTCGAGCTGACCATTTAACATTTTGTAAAAACAGGTCAAACGGTGAGCTTCATGTCTGTTTGGAGAGGGATCCACCCCAGACGTGAAGGCTGATGTCTCTAACAGTTTTATTCTTGTTTCTCAGTCTCATAATGGCTTCTTTGACTTTCATTGGCACAATTTTGGTCCGTATGTTGATAAACAACAATAGTTTCCAAAGGTGATGGAAAGACGAGGAGCTGAGAGCTCTCTTATACCTGCATTAAAGAGGCAATCTGAAACACACACCTGAAAAATTACAAACACTAATTGTCATCGGGTGGCACCGCAAACGGCAGCCTCGCCAGCAGCGTGTTCGGCCTTTCAACTTTTTTTGTTTTTTAGTATGTCTAGATGTATGTTTTAGTGTGTGGTGTGGGGGAATAGGGGGAAACCGTCTTTCAGTCACCTATCTCGACGGAGTTGCGACTTTTTTCTTTGTCGCATCTCCGCCCCCCTAGCGGCCTAAGAACTGGTTTGACGCGGCCTTTCGCAGAGATCGGCCCAGAGCTTCAGTAGCAGGCATGGCAGACTTACCATAGCGGAGCGGGGCGATCCCTTGCCCAGGATCGCCAGAAGAAGTGCTCCGACCGCTGCCCTGCGGCCTATAACATCATGCAGCCGCGGCCTCCGGTAAGAATGTATCCGATTCGGGAACTCCAAGCCGCGGAGTGTTCCGATCTGTCCCGATGTCGGAGTTTCGATCATCCCGACCAGAGGGCTTGTACATTGTTGAGTCCAAAGGGGCTGCTACAGAGGGTTCACCACTGGTGAACAATGGAGGAAGATTGACTAAATGTTTTTGCCTTTCATCACAGTGAAGAATGTTGATTCCACTGTGGTGGATGTTTATTAAATTCTATTGTGTAATGTGTTCTTTTTCATTGTATGGCTGCATGGTAACTCAATTTAACTGTCCCTCAATTGGTGCATGTGACAAATAAATGTGAATTTGAACTTGAACCTGTGAAGCCATGTGTCCCAAACATTACGGTGCCCTAAAATGGTGAGACTATGTATAAACACAGATGTAATTTCTACATGGATAAAAATGTATAAAAAATGGCCTTTAGTAAAATCTGACAATGTGCACTTTAACCACATGTGATTTTTTTTTCTATTACAAATCTCAAATTGTGGAGTACAGAGGCAAATAAATAAATAAATGATGGGCCTTTGTCCCAAACATTATGTAGAACAGTGCAGCACAAGAATGAGTACTTTGGCCTACTGTGTTTGTGCTGACCATGATGCCAACAAACTGATCTCATCTGCCTGAACTTGATCCCTATCCCTCTATTCCTTGCATTTCCATGTGCCTATCTAAAAGTCTATTGAACCCCACTATCATATCTATCATATCTGGCCCTACTACCACTGCTGGCAATGCAATCCAGGCAACATTCTCTGTGTAAAAAAAAAAACAATTTATCTAAACTCCCATTAAACATTCCCACCTCACCTTGTTGCTATGCCATTTAGTGTTGGACATTTCCAGCCTGGGAGAAAGATTCTGACTATCCTATCTATGCCTCTCATAATTGTATATAGTTCTAGCAAATCCCCCTTCAACCTCCAATGTTCCTGAGAAAACAATCCCAGTTTATCTAACTTCTCCTTGTAGCTGAAACCCTCTGATCCAGGCAGCTTTCTGGTCAACCTCTTCTGCACCCCCTCCAAAGCCTCCACATCCTTCCTGTAATGGGGTGACCAGAATTGCATGTAATAGGCCAATTGCAGCCTAACCAAAGTCTTATAGAGCTGCATCATGATATCCTGACTCTTATACTCAATGCCCCTAACAATAAAAGCAAGCTTAACATACACCTTTGTTACCACCCTATCTACTTGTGCGGCCACCTTCAGTGAAATATGAACATGCACTCCAAGATCCCTCTGCACATCAATCCTGTTAAGGGGTCTTGCATACTCCCCCCCCCCATCCCCCCCACCCCTACATTCAACCTCCCCAAGTGCAACACCTCACACTTGCTCGGAATATACTTCATCTGCCATTTCTCTGTCTATTTCTGCAGCTAATTTATATCCCGCTGTATCTTCTGACAGCCTTCCTCACTGTCTGCAACTCCTTCAATTTTAGCATCACCTGCAAACGTACTCACCAACCCATCTACATTTATGTCCAAGTCATTTATATATCTATCACAAACAGCAGGGGTCCCAGCACAGATCCTTGCAGAGCTCCACTGGTCACAGACCTCCAGGCAGAATATCTTCTTTCCACCACAACCCTCTATCTTCTATAAGATATGATTCTAAATACCATCTATAAGCCAGTTCTGAATTTATACGACCAAGTCCCATGCATCTTAATCTTCTGGATACATCATCCATCGCCATACCTTTAGCAATCTTCTTCGTCACCTTGTCAAAAAATCCACCTGCTGCTTTCAAAATCATGCTGGATATCCCTAATTAACCCATTATCTTCCAAATGGGAGCAAATTCTATCTCACAGAATTCTCTCCAATAGATGTGAGGCTCACCAGCCTATAATTCCATGGATTTTCTCTAACAACATTGGCCACTCTCCAGTACTCTGGGACCTCCTCCCCTGTGGCTAGAGAGGAAACAAAGATCATCCCACAATCTCCTCTGTAGCCTTCCTCAATAACCCAAGGTAGATCCAATCAGACCCTGGAGACTTATCCACCTTGATGCTCTTCAAGAGCCTCAGCACCACCCCCTTCTCAACCTCAAACTGTCCTACCATATTTATATTTCCCACACTGCTCTTGCTATCCTCCAAGTCCTTCTCGGTGAATGTAAATCCAAAGTATTCTTTTTGCACCTCACTTACATCCTCCTTTCACCATAACATGAATCACCCAGCTGGATTTGTTTCCAAACACAAGGTTGTTGTGGTCCCTCCTCAAGTCGGACTGTCAACATACTGTTTAAGGAAACCTTCTTGGATACATTCCAACAAATTGTCCCCTGTCTAATCCTCTTGCACTGAGTAAATCATCCCAGTCAATGGGACTATTAGGGATTGTTTTAATTAATTTCCAGAATCTGAATTTTAAATTTTCATTGAATTCAAGAACTTCAGTTTACTTGCTTTCTCTGCTTCAGAACTGGCCAGGAGGTTGTTGGCTGAGTTATTCTTTCTTCAATGGCACTTCTGACCTTTGGGCAATTTGTAAGCTCTACATTTCACAGTTGTTGTGTTCCTTTGTTGAGCTCTCTTTAACTGCCCTTGTTAACTCGTCAACCAGCTATCTCAATAGCTTATTGCCATGTAGACCTTGAGTCACAAAAGCTGCCATTTCACTTTTATTGTTGCTAAGCTGTCAGCAGTAATTTATTGAGTTGATACCACCAGCAGGGTAGAATAGAAACAGAATAGTAAGTAGCCCAGTCAACCACCAGCCCCCATGTGATGTAGAACTGTTGAGTCCTCACGATGGTTGGAAATATATTTGTAGCAAATCACCAAATAGCCATCTAAAATGGGTTCATCTTGGGTTTTGTTTCAAATTTGTGATATTGTTAGTGCATGCCTTCCAGATATTATTTTTAATTTAATAATTATTAAATCAAGCAGACTAAATATAAACCATTATCTGTAATTACAGATCAAAGCCAATGCGTGGCACCATATAAACCATATAACCATATAACAATTACAGCACGGAAACAGGCCATCTCGGCCCTACAAGTCCATGCCGAACAAATTTTTGTTCCCCTTAGTCCCACCTGCCTGCACTCGTACCATAACCCTCCATTCCCTTCTCATCCATATGCCTATCCAATTTATTTTTAAATGATACCAATGAACCTGCCTCCACCACTTCCACTAGGAGCTCATTCCACACCGCCACCACTCTCTGCGTAAAGAAGTTCCCCCTCATATTACCCCTAAACTTCTGTCCCTTAATTCTGAAGTCATGTCCTCTTGTTTGAATACCAGTTTGGCTCTTTGCTGTAAAATTATGCCTCATAGCCCTGTCCCACTGTACAAGTTCATTCAAGAGCTCTCCCGAGTTTAAAAAAAAATTAAAAATCAAACTCGTGGTAAACACGTAGAATGTATGTAGCAGGTACGTCGGAGCTCGGGGACGTCTCTTAGCGGCTCGTAGCGCTAACGGCAGGTACTCGGGAAAACGCGGTAAGCTCGAGAAGTCTCGTGAACATTTTTTAACGTTGAAAAATGTCCACGAGAGCTCCGAGTACCTACGAGCGGCCATTACCGTAAATCTCCGAGTTTGAATCAGGGCAAACTCGGGAGAACTCTTGAATGAACTCGTACAACTGACACTGTAAATAATTTATTGTTTGCTCCAAATTTACTTCCACCGTAATTTAATAGATTACTAATATGCCTTGTAAACCCTTGAAAGGGTTTTCTGAGAATCTGGCATTGATGGCTCAGTGAAACAGATATACTTCATGAAGTAGTTTGTATTAAGATTTTCCATTAAATGCATGTTATTCTTACAGACAAAAGAAATGCTCCAACGATATGATGATTCCAGAAAACATTTGGAAGACACTCAGAAAGATGCAGAAGAGCTGGAGCAAAGGGCACATGACACTGCAGTTAAATTAGTTAAAGCTGATGAGCAACTCAGGTACTGAATAGAGTTCCAAATTACAACAGACATGAATTTAATAATTTAAACAGATTACAGTAAACCCTTGTTTTAATGGACCTCTTTATAAGAGATTTTGGTTATAATGGACGAACCAGCTCCTGCTTCTTTCTGTTGGCAATGGCTTTGTCCACTCGGCCACCACTGTCTCTCCACCACTGTCTTCCTCCTCCTTTTCCCATGGCTTTGTCCACTCCACTGCTCTCAGCTCCACTGCCGCCTCCTCCTCCCGTCGCTCTTTCCACTTGCGTAGATTCTATGAATGAAAGTCAAGAGCTTTATTTGTCTTTTTACCAATATTATGTCTTGCTGAATGTTTATTTTAGCCTTAAATGTATTAGAAGTGAATTTAAATAGTGTTCAGGATATTCAAAGCTGCTGAGAAAAATAACTATTTATAACTTTTGGAATATCAGATGGTTGTGAAATTATGTTTTTTTTTTTAATTCTACATTGATATGGTCAGATAAAGAAGCAGGTATGTGCATCTGATACTACATGCCAAAATGATGAAGTATTTTTCTCGCCCATTGAATTTATTATAGTCTATGTGATCAGGATTACAACATTTAGATTTATCTTCATTTCTTGATTTCTTTTGACTAACTCATCTGCATACAGCTAAGATTCTTTAGCAGAACTGATATTATTATATTTGTTGTTCAAGGTAGTTCTTTTTATATGGTGAACTTGCCTTTATCTTTTGGCAGCTGGACAACATTCCTCAAACACCTCATATCTGTCCTTAGATGTTCACTCCTTATTTCTCCATATTTTCATTTTTCTCTAGCGATCTTCCATCCATTACCATCATTATCTTAACCCTTCACATTCCACTTCTACCTCCTTAAGATTCACCTACAGTGTTGTACGTAATTGAGATAATGGAGTTGGAAGTAATGCATAGAAGATCGCTAAATTAAAAATGAAACTTATGACACAGTTTGAGAGATAAAGATAGGCCACTATTTATGGCTGCCTGTCCTTGCCCAAGGAACTTACTTTTCCAATCTTGACCTTATTTTTCTTTCCCTCAGCTCTGGAGGTATACTGGAGCATTTTGAGATCTGTAAGTGTTGTTGGATCACTTGAAGATCATTTAGGTGGATAAATCCCCATGGCCTGATAGGATCCATCCCAGATTTTTGAGGGAAGCAAGAGAGAAGATTGTTGGTGCTGTGACGATCATCTTTGCATCCTCTCCAACCACATGCTTGACGAGAATCGCTATTATTGTTCCTTTTGTTTAAAAAGGGAAGTAGTGACAATCCTGGAAATTATAGGCTAGTGCACATCTCATCGAGGAAACTATTTGGGAGAATTCTTGGGGATAGGATTCAGTCGCATTTGAAAGAGAATGACCTAATTACAGTCCACATGGCTTTCTGCAGGTAAATCATGTTTTACAAACTTGATTGAGTTTTTTGAGGAGGTGACAAAGATGATTGATGAGGGTAAGCCAATTGATGGTTTCTACATGGATTTCAGAAGGCATTCCACAAGGCATCTCAGGGTAGGCTGATACAGAAGATTAAGATGCATGGGATCAATGGTACTTGCTAGCTTGGATTCAGAACTGGTTTACCCATAGAAGACAGAATGTAGTGGTGTTATTCTGGCTGAAGGTCTGTGCCCAGTGGTGATCCACAGAGCTCTATGCTGTAATCTCTGTAGTTTTAAATATATATCAATCACAGACAAAAATGTAGATGGGTTGGTTTAAGTTTGCAAGCAACACAAATATCGGTTGGGTTTCAGCTACAGTATTTCTACATTTAGTTCTTAAGAGATCCATGTTTTATTCGATTTAGTTATTTCATTTTTCCATTTTACCTGAATCATCACACCTCTGTCAAATATCTGCTACATCCACCTTATTGTAAATCTTCTTTTTCTTCTTTTTTTCTCCCCTCCTCGTTCCCCTTGCCTCTTACTTTGCTTTGCACCTTAGAAGTTATGAAGCAAAACAATTGTACTGAGCACAGAAAGGTGTATTTACTCAGCAATACATTTCACCCATGATTATTTAGTTTGGAGACTTTTTGCTGCATGATTCTACAGCACATGAGCCCTTCTACGAGGTCCAAGTATTTTACCTGGAATACCTCCTGCGATAGGCACCCAGTCTGAGACTCCATGACTCTAACAATGAAATGCGTCTTAGCCTTTTGAAGACTTTGGTCTGTGTGAATGACTCGCCCTATCCACGGATGCATGGACCAAAGTCGTGTATGTGGCATCTAATCCACTGTTCAATACCCCTGTGCATGTCCAGCAGCTTCATGAGGGAGGGACTTGCTATGGAACCTTGAAAGACAATCGCAATCTTTGTGAAGCTCTCAGAAAGCTTCTGATTTTCTAATGAAAATTGTAGTGCTCATAAACATTGCATTACACTATGCAATTTAGAGCCTGTTGTTCAATTTAACTGACTTGAAACAGACACTTTCTGACTGCCTGAGTATTGCAAGAACATTCTATTTTTATTCCAGATTTTCAACATATGCAGTGTTTTCCTTTTGTAATATTTCCCAGCATTATTGCCGTCCTGGTGAATATCTCATGAGACTCCAGCAAGCGATGTAATCCTTTTCGTCAAACCATTTTAAGATTAACTATGTTATAAAAAAATTAAAGTCTTTCATAGCTATACTTATCCTGGTGATAATAGAAGTTGTCACCATCAAGCTGGTATTTGATTTCTTCATTAGGATTTCCATTAGCACAAACAGCTGTGAAGATAATGCAAGTATCAAGAGTGTTTTATTGTCCATCTGCCAAAACGGAACAATTCTTACTTGCAAATGCAAAGAGCTAAAACATTTATAGTAATGCAACACGTTTTTTTTTAATTTATAGACTAATGAAGAATGATTTGAAAGACCTTGAACAACATAAGGCAGAACAAGAGAGTATGCTGAGAAAAGTTAACAAAGAAGTATCTACAGGAAATTTAGAATTACAGACACTTGTACAGAAAATGGAAAACATGACTGAAAGGTATGTGGTTAGAACTGTTAAATGAAACTTTTTGCCGCTTCAGTTTTCATTTTCATAGGATTCTGCTGGGTTATTGCTTTAGTATGCCACTTAGTCACTTTCAGTACCTTGGAATCTTTAATGTCTGCATCTGACTCCTCTACAGCAGATGCGACATGTGATGCCTACCTCCAACAGACAGCACGTATAACTGATGCTATTCAATGTGTGAGGTATGCTCTTCTAATCTGAAGAGGAAGAAAGGTTAGCTTTACGTAAAGGCTAGTGAAATTAGCCGGTTTGTCGCACAGAGAAAAGTAGAAATAAGAAAATAATAATTGGGTTGCAGTGACACAGTGCAATAAAAACCACTCCCAGGTTACGAACATCTGATTTATGAACATCCTGTGCATACGAACTATCCCCAATGAATATTAGTATATTTAAAATGGGGACCAATATTGAAAAAAAAAAATTACATTTAAACCCGTCTCACGGTTCGAGTCGACCCACGAGTGACCCCGAGTTTAAAACAAATTAAACTTGTAGTAATCACGTACAATTAACGTAGCGGGAACTTCGGAACTCGTGGACGCAACTTGGCGACTCGTGGCGCTAACAGCAGGTACCCGTGAAATTTGTAAACTCTTGAAAAATTTCAAACATGTTTAAAGTTTTCCACGAGTCAAATTTACTCTTGAAGTTAAAAACTGAAACATTTAAACTTGTTGTAAGAATGTAGTAGCCCGTGAGTTTACCGTAGTGATTTGTGAGTCTACCGTGGGCACTGTTTAACTCAGCGGGCAGGCAATATCTCTGGAGAGAAGGAATGGGTGACGGGATGACTTTTCCAAATTTCTGCAGCGTCTTTGTGTTACTCCAGCACCATGTGTTCACTTTTTGTCAACCAGCATCTGCCCTTTCTTGTGTATGACATTATTAGTATCCGTGGCAGTTGATTGTCGCTCCCTTCAGTTTCCCAGGGGGTCGGGAGTGTGGTTGGACTGGAGTTGGAAGGGAAAGGTGTCTGGGGGGGAGGAGGGAGGGGATGGGTTGGGGTGACTTAGTACGGGAGACAAGTGTACTGACTGTGTGAGCAGACACTTTGGTAGTGATTGCCCATAGGGTTCACTGTCGAGGACTTCATAATGCAGAGAGCATTATAAACAGTGGAGCGATGAACCCTGGAAAGGGGGGAGACTTCTCTCTGAGTTGGACCCAGGAAACTGAAGCAGGAATTTTCTTGAGGTTATTAACGACAGGTAAATGGATGGGTAGGGTTTAGAGGGCTATGGGCCACATGCAGGCAAATAGGACTGCCCCAAGACTCCAACTTCGACGGCACGACTGGGCCGAAGGACCTGTTTCCGTGTTGTACAGCACCATGACTAAGGCCTATCCAGTGGGATTGACATATTTTGTATTTTTCCTTTGTAAAGATGCAGTGTATTTTGGTGATTATTGCACACTGCTGACCAGAAGCGCCTTCAATACCCAGAGAGAAGGGATGGGTGGGTTAGGTGAGCAGGAGAGTGGGCTTGTTTGCACTTGCAGAGGGAGGGGGCAAGAGCAGTACAGTTTCCAGTCTCAGCTCCTGTTCTACCGAGCGTGTGGACGTGGACGGGTGGCTTTGTTGGCGGCGGCCCATGGTGTGGCAGAGCCGGCGTGCCCGCTGACTCCCTCTCCTCCCCCCCCCCCCCCCCCCCCGGTCCAGGGCCACGCTGGGAGAGAGCCCCCGAGCACCTGCCCCGGGGCGACTGGCACTGACCTGCTGGCGTCGCCGACGTGAAGACGGTGCGAAGCCCACGCGCCCGGTGCAATGGGCGGGGAGCTGGAGGGGAGGGGAGGGGTCACACACATGGCCGGGAAGCAGAGGGGTGGGGGTGGCGACAGACAGGGCCAACAATGAGATGGAGATAGACAGAAACACCTACGTGCAAAGGAGACCTACAATAGTGCATGATCTGTCTTGCGTTATGGCGGGTGATTGTCGTCTGCCCGCTGTTTCTGACGCTAAAGCCTTAGGATCGTTGCCCTTCGTGTTGGCGTGGAGGGGGAGGGGGGGTATTGTGATTTGATCGCCCCCTGCTATCCCAGGGACAGGGAGACACAGTGGCTTTTGAGACTGGTGGTCGATCACTACCAAAGTCACTACCTACACTTGTCTCCCGCACTAAGTCACTCCCCTCCCCCAGAGTTGTAAATCAAAGTTTTAAAAGGTATATGATACACAAACCACTTAGATCAGCTAGAAAAGAGGCAGGTAAAGTTTAATCCAAGCAAGTGTGAGGCATTGCACTTTTGAAGGTTGAATGTAAAATAAAAAACATTTGGAGTAATGCGTGCAGTTCTGGTCACCCTAACAACGGAATGGTGTGGAGGATTTGGATAGGATGCAGAAGAGGTAATCAAATTTATAAGTAGTCGTGTTCAAATATCTTAATTCCTGGCTAAACCCAGAGCTCTTTGCAATTGTGAAAACTTGTGAGGAGACTTATTTTATTTACATTGATGAACAGAACACTGCAATGTTGGCATTGTCTATTGGCCATACCTTTGTCCACGGTTTCATAAAGCGCAGCCGTTTTGATTAGGCTTGTGAGAGACCTCTAGTCAAAGACAATTCACTATCAAAATATTCATCTCGTTAGCCAAGAGATTTTAGTAAAGACCATGAAAGGATTAATGATCAATAGGGAAATGCAGCATGCAGTGTTCCTATTTCTGAGGGGGAAACCATTTTGTGCCTTAAGTTATTACAAATATACATCAAGAGTTTATGTTCAAGGCTTTAAACATTTTGATTCATAGACAAATTCAATTTTTTAGATGACAATTTAATAGTTTTAAAGTATGCTTGTCTTTGGATTAATAACAATTGGTCATTTGTTGTTATGAATTGTATATTATATTTTGCAAATAGTAGGTCACATGCCATAGAGTTTACTAATTGCCCTTTTTTCCTATTCAGCCTAGAAAAACTGCAAGCTGAAATTATTTTTGCAGAAACCAAAGCGAAACAGCACTTGGACATGTTGAAAGAAGCAGCAATGTTGTTAGAGGAGAAAAAGAGTGAATTGGAAAGATTGAATAGCGAGGTACTTACAGAAAGTGTGACTAAACCCAATTAAATAACATTATTAAAAGCATGACCCATCCTTGTGTTATCTAAAGATATTATACATTTTGTGGAAATAATGATATTAATTGTTGTAATTGCAATAAATGAGATGCCACAAGTTAAAATATTCTGAAATGATTAAATAAACAGTCACAATTCTCCGTTATTTCCAGTGATAGATTAGTATTGTTAGAGATTTGAACGAAGATGCACTGGTGAGTCCCATAGCCCAGTTGTTGTTAGTGGGATGGGAAGATTTTACAGCCAGAGAAATGGCTCGCAATAATTATTTTTGAAATAATGGGTACATGCAAAGCAGACTTAATTATATGCCATCCAGCTGTATTAGATCAATGGCCAAAGGTAATTTATTAGAGGATTTGTAACAATGATGTATCTATTTATTCCTTCACCATTAGGTTAAAGTGCTCCAGGAAGAGTTTGTGATGTTGGACAGATGTTCGGGCCAAAAGAAAGAAGAGCTTAACTTCCTGCAAAATGATATTGACAAGAAGAAAGCAAGCCTTTCAGAGGTTCTTTTGGATGGTGAGGCAGAGGTGGTCAATAAACAGCGACAAATTCGGGTCAGTAAATGCATTTGTTTTGCAAAGGAGATTTTTGTGGAACTTATACTATATATATTTACTATATATTTTTTTTTATTGCTAAAGAAGTGTGTTTTTCTTCAAGGTAAAGTTATTTAGGAAAATTCTGTTTCACCCCATGTAATCTGATTTTATGCCTATATAGGAAGTACAGGATTGTTGCTTAAAATTTACTTGAATTTTGGGTAACCCAACTTGCTTGGCCTCGTGCTTTTGGATGGATTTGTTCATCTCTACTTTGGTCTGCCCCACTAGAGAATATTAGCTGTCTGTCCTTTATCTGCTATGTGCATTGAATCTGCCTATAGAACATTTAGAGTCATGGAGTCATACAGCATGGAAACAGGCCCTTCAGACCAATTTGCCTGTATTTGGTCCATATTCCTCTAAATCTTTCCTATCCATGTACATGTCCAAATGTCTTTTAAAAGTTGTTATAGTACCTGCCTCAACTGCTTCCTCCAGCAGCTCGTTCCATATATCCACTACCCTCTGTATGAAAAAATTGCTCCAGGTTCCCATTAAATCATTCCCCTCTTACCACAGACCTATGTCCTTTGGTTCTTGATGTCCTTACTCTCGGTAAAATACTCTGTGCATTCACCCTAACATGAACTTGTGCACCTCTATAAGATCACCCATCAGCCTCCTGCAATCCAAGCAATATAGTCCTAACCTGCCCAACCTCTCCCTATAGCCCAGACCTTCAAGATCTGGCAACATCCTTATAAATCTTCTCTGCATTCTTTCTAGCTTAACGACATCCTTCTGTGGGGACCAAAACTGAACATAATTATCCAAATGTAGCCTCACCAATGCCTTCTGCAACTGGAACATACCATCCTAACTTCCGTATCCTGACTGATGAAAGCCAACGTACCTAAAGCCTTTTTGACCCTATCTACCAACGGCACCATTTTCAAGGAACTAAGTACCTGCACCCCAAGAACCCTCAGCTCTACAACACTCTCCAGGGCCCTGCCAGATCAAAGTGCTTGATTGCTCAGACCAAACTCCTTGATAAATTACCCAGTAAATGTGAAATACTACACTCCATTGAAGTTAGTGGAACTACTCCAAGGACAAATCATCTTTAAGGCGAAATCTCCCCTGCGTACAACAGGGTTCCATCCTATTTAAATACAAATATGAAATGTCCATCGTGCTGGTCTGTCAAGCCCCGTATATATAGACTGTTTGTAGTCTGGAGTTGGACCTTGACCGCAACGTGTCCATAAAATCTCCATGGTGGGTTTGAGAAAATCAAGTAATAGGACGAACACTGCTGGATTTACTTTCTATCCCCTCCATTATTTATGCTAACCAAAAGTGCAATCTCGAAAAATTCTTTGCTGGTAGCAATAGAGTGTTACATTGAAGTCTTGTTGAAATTTTATTCCATTAATTTAAATGGGACTGAATTTTTGAAGCACCACACCATGCACTGGTACTGCCATCCTTGAAGGACGTGCATTTTAATGTGAATGTCTTCACTGTTTAAACCTGAAATGTGGGTGTTGTAGAAACAAGCAACTGGTGTTTTTTTACAAAAAAACACACAAAGTGTTGGAGCAGCTCAGCAGGCCAGGCAGCATCTCTGGATAACATGAATAGGTGATGTTTTGGGTCAGGATCTTTCTTCAGATTGATTGTAGGGAGAGAAAGAAAGCTGGAAGAGAGGAGGGGCAGAACACAGCCTGGCAGGTAATAGGTTGGTGCATGTGATAAAGGTTTTTCGATCGGCAGATGCTTGGACAAAGGCCAGATATGCAAAGACATAAGGTATTACAAAAGGATTGAAGAGTTATGAATTGTGAAGCTAGAGGATGGAATGTAGGTGCAAGGAGTGGGGGGGAGAAATAGGTGTGAGTCCAGATAGGACACATGGGTGCGGTGGGGGGGGTGGTACGAGAAAGAGAGAATGGATTATGTTGGGGAATAAGGGACGGGGAACGGTTATGTAATTACCTAAAATTGGAGAATTCAGTGTTCATACCTTTCAAATCGAAGCGGATTATTAGATGCTGTTCATCCATTTTGCATGTGGTCTCATTCTGGCAATGGAGGAGCCCAGGCCAGTATGGGAATGGGAAGAGGTGTTCAAATGATAAGCAAGCGAAAGATCCTGCAGGCTGGTATGTGAAAGGTGAGGACCAAGGGAACTGTATCCCTGTTCCATCTGGAGGGATGGGGAGCAACAGCAGAATTAGGGGACGTAGAGTAGACGAGGGTGAGGGATCCATCTCTGGCAGCCGGAGGAAACCACATTTACTAAAGAAAGACAACATCTCAGATGTCCAAGAATGGAAAGCCATAATTTGGGAGAAATTGAGAGTAGAGGATAGCATCTTTACAATATGTAGGTTGCAACAAGTTGTAGTCCGGATAACTGTGGATGTAGGTAGGTTTGTAGTAGATGTCAGTCGACACTCTGCGATGGAGACAGTGAGATCAAGAAAAGGGAGGAGGCAGCCCCGATGTGGAAGTCGATATAGCAGAGAAAGAGTTGGGGGATGATGTCACTGTACATTTGGAACAAGGACTGTTCCATGTAATGTAATGTTTGTTCTTTGAAGAGATGCTGATTTATCTGAACGTTTTCAACACTTATTTGTTTTGATGAGCATGTTGGATAAAATATTTTGAATGTTTTCAATGACGAGCAAAAATAAATCATGCTCTACAGGAACTGAAGGCATTGCTTGAAGAGATGAGTGCAAAGAAAGGAGAACTGAATGCTCAAATTACTGAGAAGAGTTCACACCTCTCCTTATCAAAGCAAGAAGTGACAAATGGGGAAGACAAGCTTCGAAGCATCCAAGCGCAGATAAATAAGCAAAGGACAGGTATATTTCCCAAGATTTAAAAACTAATACCTGAGACATTATAACCTTTAAATGTTCTGACTTCGATTTTGTAACACAGAAAGGTTCACAGAATGGTACGTTTATTATTTTAATTGCTAATAAATTCAGGAAGTTGCCTTCCATGCTTTTTAGGGATTGTGCAACTGTGAAGGAAAAAACAGTAAAATATGTACAGTGCCCTCCATAATGTTTGGGACAAAGACCCATCATTTATTTATTTGCCTCTGTGCTCAACAATTTACGATTTGTAATAGAAAAAATCACATGTGCACATTGTCAGATTTTAATAAACCTTTTTTAATACATTTTGGTTTCACCATGTTAAATTACAGGAGTGTTTGTACATTGTCCCCCCCATTTCTGGGCACCATAATGGTTGGGACACAGCAATGTCATGTGAATGAAAGTAGTCATGTTTAGTATTTTGTTGCATATCTTTGCATGCAATGACTGCTTGAAGTCTGCGATTCATGGACGTCACTAGTTGCTGGGTGTCTTCTCTGGTGATGCTCTGCCGGGCCTGTATTACATCATCTTTAACTTATGCTTGTTTTGGGGGCTAATCCCTTTCAGATTTCTATTCAGCATATAAAAGGCATGCTCAATTGGGTTCAGATTGGGTGATTGACTTGGCCAATCAAGAATTGACAATGTTTTAGCTTTGAAAAAAAGCTTTAGCAGTATGTTTGAAATCATTGTCTTGCTGTAGAAAGAACCGCCGGCCAATAAGTTTTGAGGCATTTGTTTGAACTTGAGCAGATAGGATGTGTCTATCTATACACTTCAGAATTCATTATGCTACTACCATCAGCAGTTGTATCATCAATGAAAATAAGTGAGCCAGTATCTTCAGCAGCCATACATGCCCAGGCCATAACACCCCCACCACCGTGTTTCATAGATGACGTAGTATGCTTTGGATCTTGGGCAGTTCCTTCTCTCCTCCATACTTTGATCTTGCCATCACTCTGATATGTTAATCTTCGTCTCATCTGTCCACAAGACCTTTTTCCAGAACTGTGGTTGCTCTTTTTAGTATTTCTTGGCAAACTGTAACCTGGCCATCCTATTTTTGCGGCGGACCAGTGGTTTGCATCTTGCAGTGTAGCTTGAAGAGTGTTTCTGATCCGTTGGACAGGTGTTTGGGGATTTAACTTTATTATAGAGAGAATTCTTCTGTCATCAGCTGTGGAGGTCTTCCTTGGCCTGCCAGTCCCTGTGCGATTAGTAAGTTCCCTTTGCGATTAGTAAGCTCACCAGTGCTATCTTTCTTCTTAATGATGTTCCAAACAGTTGATTTTGGTAAGCCTAAGGTTTGGTTGATGTCTCTAACAGTTTTATTCTTGTATCTCAGTCTCATAATGGCTTCTTTGACTTTCATTGGCACAACTTTGGCCCTTATGTTGATAAACAGCAATAAAAGTTTCCAAAGGTGATGGAAAGACTGGAAGAAAGACTAGGTGCTGAGAGCTCTCTTATACCTGCATTAAGGAGGCAATTAAACACACCTGAGCAAACGTCTGTGAAGCCATGCGTCCCAAACATTATGGTGCCCTGAAATGGGGGGACTATGTATAAACACAGCTGTAATTTCTACATGGTGAAAGCAAAATGTATAAAAATACCCTTTAATAAAATCTGACAAAGTACACTTTAAGCACATGTTTTTTTCTATTACAAATCTCAAATTGTAGAGTACAGAGGCAAATAAATAAATGATGAGTATTTGTCCCAAATATTGTGGAGTCACTGTATGAGATGCTGTTCCTCCAATTTGCGTTTAGCCTCACTCTGACAATGGAAGAGACCGAGGGCAGAAAGGATTGAAGACTTCCGCTTTCCGAGCCTCCACTCCCTCATCTTTACTATGGACGTTCAGTCACTCTGCACCTCCATCCCTCACCAGGAAGGCCTTAAAGCCATCCGTTTCTTCCTCGACCGCAGAATCATCCAATTTCCCTTTACTAACACTCTACTCCGCCTAGCGGAGCTGGTCCTCACCCTCAACAACTTCTCCTTTGACTCCTCCCATTTCCTCCAAGTCCAAGGCTATGGGCACCCACATGGGCACCAGCTATGCCTGGCTCTTTGTGGGGTACGTTGAACAATCCATGTTCCAGGCGTACACTGGCCCTCTCCCCGAACTCTATCTCCATTATATTGATGACTGCGTCAGTGCTCCTTCCTGCACCCATGCAGAACTCATGGACTTCATCAGCTTCACCACCAATTTTCATCCTACACTCAAATTTACTTGGACATCACAAGAAATAGACTATTGGCCTACGTCTATTACAAACCCACGGCCTCCCACAACTATCTCGACTGTCTCAACTACAGTTCTTCCCACCCTGCTCCCTACAAAGACTCTATCCCCCTATTACCAATTCCTCCGTCTACTCCACATCTGCGCCCAAGATGACGTGTTCCATATTAGAACATCCGAGATGTCTTCATTCTTTAGGGAACGGGAGTTCCCCTCTCCCATCTTAAATGAGGCCCTCACTCGTGTCTCCTCATTACCCCGCACCTCTACCCTTGCTCCCCTTCCCCCAGTCCTTACCTTCCACCCCATCAGCCATCGCATACAACTCATAATCCTCCAAAATTTCTGTATCCTCCAAAGGGTTCCCACCATCAGCCACATTTTCCCATCTCCACCCCTTTCCGCCTTCCGCAGTGACCGTTCCCTCCGCAACTCCCTGGTTAACTCATCCCTCCCACCAGAACCACTCCCTCCCCAAGAACCTTCCCCTGCAACCGCAGAAGATGCAACACCTGTCGCAATACCTCCTCTCTCGACTCTGTCCAGGGACCTCGACAGTCCTTTCAGGTTAGGCAGAGGTTCACTTACAGCTCCTCCAACCTCATCTACTGTATCCGTTGTTCAAGATGTGGATTCTTATACATCAGTGAGACCAAACGCAGACTGGGCGATTGTTTCGCGGAACACCTTCTCTCAGCCCGTATGAACTAACCTGATCTCCCGGTTGCTGGACACTTTAATTATCCTTCCCATTCCTAAACAGACCTTTCTGTCCTTGGTCTCCTCCTCTGACAGAGTGAGGCTAAACCCAAATTGGAACAGCATCTCATATTTCGCTTGAGCAGCTTACAGCCCAGTGGTATGAATATTGATTTCTCTCACTTCAGGTAGCCCCGACATTTATCTCTCTCTAACCCTCCCCACCAAAGTCGCACTAACTTCTCATGTTCACCCTACAAACAGCTTACAATGGCTTGTTTCCTTTATCATAGTTACTATTTTGCATATCTTTCGTTCATTGTTCTTTGTCTCTCCATATCACTGTCTATAACTCTCGTTTTCCTTATCCCTATCCCTAGTATGAAGAAGGGTCTCCACCCGAAACGTCACCCATTCCTTCTCTCCAGAGATGCTGCCTGTCCCGCTGAGTTACCCCAGCTTTTTGTGTCTATCTTCGGTTTAAACCAGCACCAGTAAAATATGTGATTTTCAAGTCTTCACTGTGAATAGCACAAGCATACGTGAGATGCAATAGCTCAAAATCTAAAGTCAATTTGAAATTAATGTGAAGGCATGTTTCTTTGTGTTTTTATATTTCCCTTGCTTTTTGTATTTTTGTCCAATTAGATTTTAATTACTATAATTTTTACCCTAGAACTGAAGCATGTTGTGGAAATGGTGCAGTTAGAAAATGATCAACTCATGGGGTTGAAAGAGCAGCATGATAAGAAAATCATGCAACTGGAGAGGACACACGCTACGCTGCAGAAGGTCTGTAATCTGCGTTGCAGAATATGCTTTATCCACTAACGGAGGAATGAATTGCCCTTGTATAGCAGCATTACCAATGAAGCTCTTTGGAATACATTTTGTAATGTGGCTGCACATACGAACCAACACAACCTCCCCATAGGGAAGGTTACCACACAACGAAGGACAAGCTGAGGCTCCCATGAGAATCCCAGCAGGAAATCACTGAACACTTTCCATTGTCCCTTATCTGTTTCCTACCCTTTAGCCAATTTCATTTCTCAGTAGCAAATATCCCTTGCAATTCAGTTTGCTAATGACAATGGCCACTGACACTCTCCTCCGGCCACTGACACTGACACTCTCCACCCGGCCACTGACACTCTCCTCCGCCTAGAGGAGTTAGAAACATAGAAACATAGAAAATAGGTGCAGGAGTAGGCCATTCAGCCCTTCGAGCCTGCACCGCCATTCAATATGATCATGGCTGATCATCCAACTCAGTATCCTGTTCCTGCCTTCTCTCCATACCCCCTCATCCCTTTAGCCACAAGGGCCACATCTAACTCCCTCTTAAATATAGCCAATGAACTGGCCTCAACTACCTTCTGCGGCAGAGAATTCCAGAGATTCACCACTCTCTGTGTGAAAAAAGTTTTCCTCATCTTGGTCCTAAAGGATTTCCCCCTAATCCTTAAACTGTGACCCCAATGTTCTGGAATCCTTAAACTGTGACCCCTTGTTCTGGATCCTTAAACTGTGACCTCTTGTTCTGGAGTTGGTCCTTACCCTCAATAACTTCACGTTTGACTCCTCCCATTTCCTCCAAATACAAGGCGTAGCTATGGGCACACGCATGGGCCCCTGCTACGCCTGCCTCTTTGTAGGGTACGTCGAACAATCCTTGTTCAATACATACCAGGGCCCCATCCCCGACCTCTACCTCCGTTACATCGACAACTGCTTTGGTGCCACCTCCTGCACCCACACACAACTGACTGACTTCATCCACTTCACCACCAACTTCCATCTGGCACTAAAATACACCTAGACTATTTCCGACACTTCCCTACCATTCCTTGACCTCTCCATCGCAGGTGATAGACTTCTGACCGACATCCACTATAAACCTACTGACTCCCATTGCTATCTGGACACTTCTTCCCACCCTGCTTCCTGTAAGGACTCCATCCCCTACTCCCAATTCCCCCGTCTACGGCGCATCTGCTCCCAGGATGAGGCGTTCCACGCCAGGGCATCTGAAATGTCCTTATTCTTCCATACCCCGCAACACTGCTCTCTCTCCCCATCCCCGCACTCGCAACAAGGGCAGAGTCCCCCTAGTCCTCACCTTTCACCCCACCAGCCGTCACATACAACAGGTAATCCTCCGTTAGTTTCGCCACCTCCAACGTGACCCCACCACTCGCCACATCTTCCCATCTCCCCCCATGTCTGCATTCCGCAAAGACCGCTCCCTCCTTAACTCCCTTGTCAATTCTTCCCTTCCCTCCCGCACCACCCCCTCCCCGGGCACTTTCCGTTGCAACCGCAAGAGATGCAACACCTGTCCCTTTACCTCCCCCCTCGACTCCATTCAAGGACCCAAGCAGTCGTTCCAGGTGCGACAAAGGTTCACCTGTATCTCCTCCAATCTCATCTATTGCATCCGCTGCTCTAGATGTCAGCTGATCTACATCGGTGAGACTAAGTGGAGGCTGGGCGATCGTTTCGCCGAACACCTCCGCTCGGTCCGCAAGAACCTACCTGACCTCCCGGTGGCTCAGCACTTCAACTCCCCCTCCCATTCCCCGTCCGACCTCTCTGTCCTGGGTCTCCTCCATGGCCAGAGTGAGCAACACCGGAAATTGGAGGAACAGCACCTCATATTCCGCTTGGGTAGTCTGCATCCTGCGGGCATGAACATTGAATTCTCCCAATTTTGTTAGCCCTTGTTGTCTCCTCCCCTTCCTCAGCCCTCGGGCTGTCTCCTCCCATCCCTCAGCCCTCGGCTCCTCCTCCTCCTTTTTTCTTTCTTCTCCCCGCCACCCCCCATCAGTCTGAAGAAGGGTTTCGGCCCGAAACGTTGCCCATTTCCTTCGCTCCATAGATGCTGCTGCACCCGCTGAGTTTCTCCAGCATTTTTGTGTACCTTGCTTATGACGATGTTGTGGCACTTGTCGAGATATTTTTAAAAGTTGACGAATCTTAAGTGTGCTACACTTATGGCCCCAAACCATTGCATATGTCATCCTTAACAAATTGATTAATAACCTAATTTTCTTTAAGTGCCGATTAATTTTGCCCTGAGTTATTGTCTCAATGTTTTCTCTACTACTGATGTTATACTGATACCCCTGTGGTTGCTGGTTATGTAACTTATTCGAACAAATGTGCAGCATATGTGGACTACAGGCACCAGCCCCATATCTAAGAAGAATATTGTGGACAAAGCCCCTGTGATTTCTGCTCTTCTTTTTAAACTAGGATCTATTCAGCTCTGAAAACATTTAATGTACTTTCTCTATCATTTTATTCAATTTAAAATGATCTTGCTGATCATGAAATTGATAGGATCCTATCGTACTATGTACCTGTAATGATCTAGTAGGAAGTTTAGCCATTGGTTCATGCTGGCTGCCAGAGAGCAGTTCCATTAGCACATCTCCCCTTCTTATTTCCCTGTATCCCTGCAACTGACGTGTATCAGTCTGTTTAAATAAGTCGGGTACAAAGTACTCAAGCAGTTTCTGAGCAATATCTCTTTTAGTAAAAGTAATGACATCAGGTTTGCTTATATTTTTATATCAAGTATTTTTGTGGTAACTGTTACTAGTTATTGAGTCAGTTGAGACAGCATTTTTCTCTGTTTTCATTTATTGGGACTGTAAAAGTAGTATTAATAGAGAAAAATGCAGCATCGTGCAATGCACCTTGTCACTAGCATGACTAGAATGTGCTATAAATTTAATAGTAGAATCTACCTCAATTATTCAATAATGTTTTATTATTAATGTTTTATGTTTCATTCCTAACTGTCACTATGTTGTTGTCTCTTGCGGGCGGAGCACCAAGGCAAATTCCTTGTATGTGACTACTTGGCCAATAAACTTAAGCTCATTCACATTCATTATTCACTTATTAAACATAATCCAGATAAAATAATTTCTCTTGCAGAACTCAAGAAAAAAAGGCTGGTACATCTAGTTTATTTGTGGGTAAAATGATAACACTGTGCTTAAAGCAGGGCATTCTCCCATCTGGTGGTGTGTAGCAATGGACATTACAATGGGAGGTAATCATCAAAACATTGAATTTTTAATCAGCATAAATGATCATTTATTTGATTCAGAAAATGTGCAAGATGCATGCATATTCATTGAGCAAACTTGTGTATAATGGGATTTTTTTAATGGAATTTTAAACTTACTCAGATTCTAGAAGGGTGTGAGACTTTGGTCAATATTACCACATTAATTTTCACATTATGCACTAAATGTCGATTTACTTTAGGAGAAGAGTGAACTGGAAAGCCTGCAGCTTATCTCCCAGAGTCAGCAAGCAGAAATAGAAAATCTGAAACAAGGTTTTGAGAAGGATCGGCAAGAAATAGACCAGCTGAACTCAAAGAAAAATTCCCTTCGGCACAATATTGAATCTCTGGATAAAGAGAAAAAACACATTGGGGAGAATTGCCTTGTGCTGGAGAATAAACTTTCTCAAACAAAAAGGTCAGTAATTGGGCAACTTATCAACGTTGATAATTTCCAATAAAACTTAACACAAATATTACCGATTACCTGGTTCTTCAAGTTCAAGTGTTCAAGTTCAAGTAAGTTTATTGTCATGTGACCCTGTATAGGACAATGAAATTCTTGCTTTGCTTCAGCACACAGAACATAGTAGGCATTTACTACAAAACAGATAAGTGTGTCCATATACCATAATATAAATATATATACACACGAATAAATCAACTGATAAAGTGCAAATAACAGATAATGGGTTATTAATAATCAGAGTTTTGTCCGAGCCAGGTTTAATAGCCTGATGGCTGTGGGGAAGTAGCTCTTCCTGAACCTGGTTGTTGCAGTCTTCAGGCTCCTGTACATTCTACCTGAAGGCAGCAGGGAGATGAGTGTGTGGCCAGGATGGAGTGGGTCTTTGATGATACTGCCAGCCTTTTTGAGGCAGCGACTGCGATAAATCCCCTCGATGGAAGGAAGGTCAGAGCCGATGATGGACTGGGCAGTGTTTACTACTTTTTGTAGTCTTTTCCTCTCCACGGCGCTCAAATTGCCGAACCAAGCCACGATGCAACAGGTCAGCATGCTCTCTACTGTGCACCTGTAGAAGTTAGAGAGAGTCCTCCTTGACAAACTGACTCTCCGTAATCTTCTCAGGAAGTAGAGGCGCTGATGAGCTTTCTTGATAATTGCATTAGTGTTCTCGGACCAGGAAAGATCTTCAGAGATGTGCACGCCCAGGAATTTGAAGCTCTTGACCCTTTCAACCATCGACCCATTGATATAAATGGGGCTGTGGGTCCCCCTCCTAATCCTTCCAGTCCACAATCAGTTCCTTGGTTCAAACGATCTTACTGTTGCAAATCCTTGGAGTTTAATTCTGATTAGGCTAATTAAGCCATTTCTGTCATGGCTATGGCTCATGTTCACTCTCACCTTTGCTCCTCTGTAATGCTGAATCATGAAGTACATAGAACCCCAGAGACAAAAATGGAGAATGTGGAAATCTAAACAAAAGCAGAAACACTAGAAATGCTTCATCAATATCTCTGAGAAGAACAATGAATTTCTACAGCTGTTGGATAGTTCACATCTAAAGCAGTGTGTCATAGGTTAAGTCCCACACCAGGGAATTGCACACAATGTAGACAACCCTTTTGTTAAGGTACTGACAGTGTGTGGAACAATTTCAGATTCAGATTCAGATTCAATTTTGATTGTCATTGTCAGTGTACAGTACAGAGACAACGAAATGCATTTAGCATCTCCCTGGAAGAGCGACATAGCAAACGATTTGAATAAATAATAATAAGTGTCCGGGGGGGGGGGGGGGGGGGGGTGATTGGCAGTCACCGAGGTACGTTGTTGAGTAGAGTGACAGCCGCCGGAAAGAAGCTGTTCCTCGACCTGCTGGTTCGGCAACGGAGAGACCTATAGCGCCTCCCGGATGGTAGGAGGGTAAACAGTCCATGGTTGGGGTGAGAGTGCTGTCTCACAGATGCAATGTTAACTTTATTTGGTAGATGTGAAGAATTCTGCAGCATTATTCAGAGTGACTGGAGAAGGTGGGAGTGGCATGGAAATGTTCCTGTATATTTATTTCACTGCTGTTTGTGGCACTTTACCTTGCACTACTTGACTGACGTGAATCCTACATCACAACATGGACTCCACTTAAGAAGTACTTCATTAATTGTAAAAGTTCTGAGGTTGTAGAAGTGCGACGTTCGTGGAAGTTTTTTTATTTACTTTACTGTTACAATTTATTTTTGCTGCAATGTTGCACATTTGGATCAGTGTACTATTAACATTACGCAATATTCTTATTTTCAGTTTTGCTGGAGAATCCAATAAATTGCCGCCACCTAACTTTTTCACATTTCTTTGAATACATTTTGATAAATAAAAATACTTAAATTCAATTTAGATATTTTAAGTTGTAATTTACTTTTGTGTTATTCCAGAGCTGTTGAAGCCACGGAAGGTCTCAACAGAAATGCTCTATCTAAACTGCAGAAACTACAAACAGAGATGAGTGAACTGAATCAGGAAATAAATCAAATTAAGATCCAGAAGGACGAATTAAATAAGAAGACAGCATATACACAAAACTGTCTACAAGGTATAACAATTACTTTAGTAAAGTATAATGTATTGAAACTGGAAACCTCTGTACATGTCATGCTGCCTAACTGAATGGAGATTACCTTTATCTACCTTGGGATTTGGAGGTTGCTTCTGCTTGCCAGATCATTAAGAAACAATAAAATCAGAAGCTATTGCATGACACACGGTCTACCTGGCAACCAATGGTGTAGAAATAGTTGCATGGGAATGGAAGTAATTAAAGCTAAATGAATGTTTAAGTCACCAAATTTAGTAGCATACCTTACAGTGCTCTCACTTAACTTTTTTTCTCTGTTTCCAGCCGGGCAACCTAGGCAGCTTTTTAGATTGCCAAATGACAATTTAGGTGGTCATTTAAGATGGCTTGCATGACGCGTGCAATAATGTGCTCGGACGAAGTGCGTAGTCACCAGTAGGAATTATGCTCAATGAAGCATTCACATATTATTTCTGCTTCCAATAAAGTCACAAACTAAACATATTCACCAATCAAGACATGATATATACAACAATGACATGCAGCAAAATTATAATACAGTATATACAGTATCTCAACTCTTGCAACTCCTACACATTGCAATTAATGCAATTTCTATTATTTCTTTCCACTTCCAAACAAAAATGTGGTTGGATTATTCAGCGTATGATCAACCTCGGCGAGACCAAGCGCAGGCTTGGCGATCACTTCGCACAACACCTCCACTCAGTTCGCAATAACCATCCTGATCTACCGGTGGCTCAGACTTCAACTTCCCCTCCCATTCTGAATCCGACCTTTTTGTCCTGGGCCTCCTCCATGGCCAGAGTGAGGCCCACCACAAATTCGAGGAGCAGTACCTCATATTTCGCTTGGGCAGTTTACACCCCAGCGGTATGAACATTGACTTCTCCAATTTCAGATAGTCCCTGCTCCCCTTCCCAGCTCTCCCTCAGCCCACTGCCTCCGTCTCTTCCTTTCTTCCCGTCCCCCCACCCACCCTCACATCAGTCTGAAGAATGTGTCTCGACCCAAAACGTCGCCTATTTCTTTCGTTCCATAGATGCTGCCTCACCCGCTGAGTTTCTCCAGCATTTTTGTCTACCCATTCACACAAGTTCTGTTATCCCACTTTCCTCACCCACTCCCTACACATTAGGGGCAATTTTACAGAGACAAATTAACCTACAAAGCCAATGCGTCTTTGGGATGTGGGAGGAAACCCACATGCTTGCAGGGAGAATGTGCATATTCAACACAGGTAGTGCCCGAGGACAGGATCGAACACTGGCGTGTGAGGAGGCAGCAAGTCCACCAGCTGTGCCACTATATTTTATTTTCCATCACACAAAAAATTATACGTTGATAAATTTGGTTACTAAAAAAAATAAACTCCAGTCTTAAATCTCTAAGTGACGCTATGTCCCCCTTTACAGCTACTTTTTAAAAAATTCAGTTCAAGACTATGGGACAGTACATTGGCCATAAAGTTGCTGCCTAAAAGTGCCAGAGACCCAGAATTGATCCTGAAAATGGTGGTGTGCTGTCTAGTATGGCTGTTACAGAGTACAGGTCCTTTTCCCCTTTGATCGCATGGGATCCGCAGTGCCTCCCAGGCAGTTTGATCTGTTCTGAGTCATGGTCCCTGTCATGCTGTCAGCGTTTTCTCCGAGTGCTCTTGTTTCCTTCCCGGTAACTATAAATAATTATCCCAGAAGGGAAAGTGTGTGTGTGTTTGTGTACCGGCATTTCCACCTCTCCATTGTTTACAGAGTACAGGTGCACCCTTTAGTGTGTGCATGGGAACCTTTTTCAGACCCAACCCAAAACGTGAATATTTTCCTTTTGTCCATGACCGCAGATGAATCTGTATGCAGCAGAGGCGACGTTACCTTGGTGTGCAGACGACATAGTTTCTTCCAGGCTGCACCCGCTGCCACCTTCTTCTTATGAAGGGGATTTAGTTCCCCTTTCTCCAGCGGAGGTTCCGCTGTCACCTTTTTGAACGCTCACTCAACTTTGTCTTGGGATACCTACTCTCCCACGCAATGTACCCTCACCTTCTCTTTTATGAATGGGGATTTAGTCCCCCTTTCGTCGAGGACCTCCGGAGGTTTCCGCTGTTTTTGCGGGTGTCGGTGAACGTCCTTCTGTCCCTGGGATAGCAGGGGGCGATCAAAAAGCACAATACCCCCCTCCCCCTCCAACTCCAGAGGAATTCGCTCCCCGATGTGCCGCTACGGCGACAAGTGGCAGTTTTCGCCCACAGTAGCTGCGCGACCCCAAGACAAGACGTAGCACACCATCAGCTTCTGCCCCTATTTATTCCTCTGGAGTTGGAGCGGGAAGGGCTGGGAGTTGCTGATCTGGGATCTCCGTGCTTGCAGTGTGTCGGTGTCCCGATGAGGGGGGCAGCTCGGGCTGGGGGCGAACTGCCACTTGTCGCCATAGCGGCCCATCGGGGAGCGGCTTCTGGTGATCCTGACGTCTCCCGCTAGTTTGCAGTTTTCCTCTGGAGTTGGAAAGGGGCTGGGCTGCTGCTGGCTGTGGGTCTCTGGGATCTCCGTGCTTGCAGTGGGCCTGGGGGTCGGTGTCCCGTTGGTCCTGACGTCGCCGGTGACTGGCACTGTATGCTGGCATCGCCGACGTGAAGACAGTGCAAAGCCCCCACGCCGGTGCAATGGGTGGGGAGCTGGAGAGGGGAGGGAAGAGGTCACACACATGGCCGGGAAGCAGAGGGGTGTAGGTGGGGTGGAACTGAAGGGAGCGACAATCTGCTGCTCCCTGCCCGCTGAGTTAAAAAGTTCCCACGCAAGACTCACGATACACTGTGTATCGTGAGTCTACTGTGGGAACGTTTTAACTCAGCGGGCAGGCAGCGGCATATTGTCAATTATTAACCCTCCCACGCAATATACCCTCACCTTCTCTTTTATGAATGGGGATTTAGTTCCCCTTTCTTCGAGGACCGACCGGAGGTTCCGCTGTCACCTCTGCGGGCCGCCCTCGGTGAACGTTTTCAAGGAACTTTCTTCAAGGAACGAAAAAATGTCGCTATTCGGACGTTTTCGTTATTTGGATCTTCGGATAAAAGGTTGTGCACCTGTACTGTTTACATATTCTGTTGTGCTGCTGCAAGTAAGGATTTCAATGTTCTAACTGGGATGTGAGAGAATAAACCACTCTTGACTTGCGTTGCTAATGTGTTGGATAGAACTAGTGTACGGGTGATCGGTGGTCGGCGTGGACTCGGTGGGCCGAAGGGCCTGTTTCCACACATTAAATTAAACTAAAAACACTAAACCCAGAGGAAATCAAAGAAGGGTCTCTACCCGAAACGTCACCCAATTTATTCTATCCAGAGATGCTGGCTGCTCCATGGAGTTCCCCCGCACAATTAAAGCATGGAATAGTCTTCACCCTACCATAGGTACCCAACCAGATACTTGTTTGCTTAAGTCCAAGTCAAGAGAGTTTTATCGTCATGTGTCCCAGATAGGACAATGAAATTCTTGCTTTGCTGCCAGCACAACAGAATATGTAAACATAGTACAGGACAGAAGATAAAAGTTCAGTGTGTTTATATATCATAGACCATATATATACACAATAAATAAACAGATAAAGTGCAATAGGCTGTTACTTTTCAGAGTTTGGTGGTGGAGGGTCCACTCCAGTTTAAATTCCATTTGGAATATTTTTGGATGAGCAGGAAACCAAGAAACAAGAGTTACTCCAGGGAGTTTCTCCAGCTCCAGGAAGCGATTCTGCGTTGGTTTTCAGCGGTCGTGGCGGCGATCGGATAGCAATGCTGGCCAGATCTCCAACAATGCAAAGGGAGGGAAAAAGTGCCCGGCGCCGATCAGTTGCCGTGGCAGTGCGCATGTGCAAGGCGGCTGGAGACGGAGAGTGACAGAGAGAGAGAGAGAGAGATAGAAGGGGGGCCCCGCTCAGAATTGAACGATAGTTACAATTTCCGTTTCGGTACATATGACGATACAATGCTCTTGACCCTCTCTTTTCCGTGTGAGTGGCAGTGATTGCAGTATAAGTACTAAATAAATTAATGAAGATAGACACAAAAATCTGGAGCAACTCAGTGGGACAGGCAACATCTCTGGAGAGAAGGAATAGGTAATGTTTCGGGTCAAGGCCTGGTTAGGGGTTAGGGACAAGGGAAACGAGTGATTTTGACGGGCGCGTGAGATCCCAAATCCCTGCAAAAGCGCTCCAATTTTTGGCCCACCTTACTCACCATTGTCCTCGGATGTAAAAGAAACAAGTTTTGTTTGGATTGATGTTATATTTTACAAGTTTTTGACATTTCAAACTTTACAAAAAAAAATTCAAACCACTTTCCCACTTGCCCTGCCTGCCAGCCACGTTCGTCGAAGTCACAATGGGATCACAAATCTCATTGACATAAAAAATAGTGATTTAACAAAAGTCTGTTTTATTCAAATTCTTCCGTTTTCATTCACAATGATGTTGTCATAATGGAATCCCAAGTTATTGACGTTTTAAACTTTACAAAAATACTTCAAATCACTTTTTCACTCCCTGCCTGTCAGCCACGTTCGTCGAAGTCACAATGGGATCACAAATCTCATTGACATAAAAAAATTGTTTTTAAGAAAACCTCCATTTAATCAAATACTTGTGTTTTTATTAACAGCTAACATTGTGTTTAGGTTATTTTAAAGAAAAATCGCCATTTTCATTGTGAGGGGGTGGGATAGGGGAGAGGTGAGGAGCAGGGGGATAGAGGGAGAGGAGGGAGAGAGGGAGGGGAAAATGGGGGCGGTGAGGAGGGGAGAGGGGGGAGGAGGGGGGGTAGAGGGAGGTGGGGGAGTGGAGTGGGGGGGGGGGAGTGGCGGAGTGGAATAGGGGGGAGGTGAGGAGTGGGGGAGCAGGAAGATAGATGGGTTATGTAGGGGGGTAGGGAGGGGAGAAGGGTTATGGAGGGAGGGAGTGACTGAGTGTGGGAAGGAAGAGGTGAGGGAGGGAGTGGGGGAGGGGGAGGAAGTGCTGGGGATAAGGGGGAGTGGAGGAGGATAGGGAATAGGAAGAGGGATGGTGAGGCGAAGTTGGGGAGGGTTGCCGTGACTCGCAACACAATGGGGATCTCTGGCGTCACAATGGCAACCCCTCAGCCGTGCGTGTGCAGTTGGGGTCTGTGGGTCAGTGGTGGAATATTACCTTGGGGGGACAGGCCCAACGGGTCCGCACCTGGTCTAGTGGATTCTAAAATTAATGGGTGTGCGTTTTAGGTGAGAGGGAAGAGATTTAAGAGGTACAGGCTTTTGACTTTTTCCTTCAACCGTATAGTCCTTTTTGTCTGTGGAATTCTCTGCCTCAGAGGGTGGTGGAGGCAGGTTCTCAGGATGCTTTCAAGAGAGAGCTAGATAGGGCTCTTAAAAATAGCTGAGTCAGGGGATATGGGGAGATTGCAGGTATGGGGTACTAATTGGGGATGAGCAGCCATGATCACATTGAATAGTGGTGCTGGCTCGAAGGGCCGAATGGCCTACTCTTGCACCTATTGTCTATTGTCTAGAGTGACTTTTCACTCTATGTTTAGTCTGTATCTGGAATGAGCCTCCAGAAAAAGCTATAGAAACAGATGCAATCACGGCTTTTTAAAGATATTTTAACATATGTATGGCTAGGAGGCGTTTTTAGGGCAATGGGCTAAAAGCAGGACTTGGGACTAACTCAATATGCCAACTTGGTCAGCATGGATAAGATGAACCAAAGGGCTTTTTTATGTGCTGTACTGCTCTATGACTCGATGACCATATTTTTGTCATTTGATTTTTAAGTTGCTTTGTAGAGATATCTAATTTCCTGCAAAGTATGAAAATATCTTATTTGTTTTAAAATATCTTATTTGTCAACATATACTTTTGTTGAATAGAGGAAAAGGCAGAACTGGAAAAGCTAATTGATAACTTCCGAAATACTAAAGATCAGCTGCAGTTAGCTGAACAGGTAATTACATTATTTTGTTCTAGGTTGAATCCTCAAACTTCGCTCTGGACTTTACTGTCAATTTTAAGAACTCACCTAAGGAGGAAAATGCACAAGCCATCCAGAAATGATTAAGACCAAATTTAGAAATTTAATTCAGATGAACTCTCTGAGTTGATTTGTTGCTGTTGATTTTCTTTTTACATTTATTTAAGTGTTGAATGGTGGGCAGGGTTGATGTTAATAATAAAAAAAGGGTGGAAAAAAATGGAATGAGAAAGTAATCAAATTTCTTGCAGGAATAAAGGAATAAAGTGAAACTAAAATAAGGGTAGGTGGAACAAACAATATCTCTTTGCAGAGAGATCAAAAATCAGGGACAAAAATGTAAAATCATTGGGGAGAGGGGAGACAAAATCATTGAAATTGAGGGGAAACGAGGTGATATTATTTTCACCCAGTGCTAAAGATGTGGAACTCACTATATCCAGCACCCTGACAAAGCCGAGGAAATTCCATCATCTCAGTTTGTTCAGATGTGACTCATCTCAGTCCCATACTGATTAATGAGATTGTCAGCAAGGCCCACATCTTATGCAAAAAGAATACCATAGAAACCATGTCAATATTAATTTAGTTTATAGTAACAGCACCTTTCATTTTAATTTACTGTTTATTAGTAAAATATAGGTCAGAGTAGACTGTGGTCCCTCGGACTTTCAGCAAGATCATGACTAACCTAATTCAAACACCATTTTCCTGCCTATCCCCATATTTTTGTTTGATTAATGTTAAGAAATTTATTGATCAGTGTTTTGAACCCCATCAGTGACTGAGCTTCCACATCACTGCAGAGCAGAGAAGTCCAAAGATTCATCAATGGAGAAATGTTTCAGTCCTAAATGGCTCTTATTTTGAAACAGTGACCTGTGATTTTAGACACTTTAGTCAAGGAAACATCCTCTGCATATGAAATATCCTAGGCCACTTGATAAGTATATTTTCAAGCAAAATTTAATCTACTCTCCAATTGATTGGAAGCAATTATAATGGATGATGTTCTATAGTAAAAATAATGCATGGGTTCCAAACATTGAAGGTACTGTTTAATTAAAAAACAATCTTGCAAAACTCTTACATTTTCAATTGTAAGATTAACTGTACCATGGTGTTTTACAGAATTTGTATTAACTAAGTGGATGTTAATGCCAGAATATCATTTACATGTTATTGTGGTCTCAGGATCTTCAGAATGTCACTAAAAAACATGACATGTTAAAAGCTGAGCAGCTGACTTTGAAAGAAAATGTTAATCAAAGCAAAAGTAAATACCAATTGTACCTGGAGAATGGAAAAAAGAAAGCACAAGAGTTACTACGAATTCAGCAACAAATTGAGGAAAAACAGTGCGAACTCGCAGAACAGCAAAAGGTATGTAAATTGATAGTGTTATAAAACTATCTCAAAGCCAATTTATTGACCAGAAACATACTAAAGTTAATGAAAATGAGGATATTGACAGAGCTAAGGACATTAAAAGTAATTTTAAGAATAAGAAAGATTTCAAATTTATTCCTTTGAATTTAAACGTTGCAATTTTGTATTATTTTGTGTTGATGCTGCATTTCCATATGTACGATTCTCGTGATCATTTTCAGTGATTTTCATCCTATTATGTGTTCAAAATCATTCAATGATGTTTAAAATGTCATATTAATATGTTTTTACCGTTCCTCATCACCATATATCCATATAACAATTACAGCACGGAAACAGGCCATCTCGGCCCTTCAAGTCCGTGCCGAACACTTATTTTTCCCTAGTCTCATCTATCTGCACTCAGACCATAACCCTCCATTCCCTTCCCGTCCATATACCTATCCAATTTACCCCCAAATGATAAAATCGAACCTGCCTCCATCACTTCCGCCAGAAGCCCATTCCACACAGCCTCCACTCTCCAAGTAAAGAAGTTCCTCCTCATGTTACCCCTAAACTTCTGTCCCTTAATTCTCAAGTCATGTCCTCTTGTTTGAATCTTCCCTACTCTCAAAGGGAAAAGCTTATCCATGTCAACTCTGTCTACCCCTCTCATCATTTTTTAAAGACCTCTATCAAGTACCCCCTTAACCTTCTGCGCTCCAAAGAATAAAGACCTAACTTGTTCAACCTTTATCTCTAACTTAGTTGCTGTAACCCAGGCAACATTCTAGTAAATCTCCTCTGTTATTCATCTTAACGGCATTGATGTGCAGAGGGATCTAGGAGTCCAAGTTCCTAGCTTAGTGAAGGTGGCAGCACGTGTATCACTAGTGTGAACAGTGTTGGAATCAACATCTGCTTGACCTCGCGTGATGCACAAAGGGTTTACTCACATTTCTCATTTATTCTGTGTAGATGTTGCAGTCTATTAAAAAGGATGTTAAATGTGAGGAGACAAAATTGGAGCAATCTGCAACTAAAGTGAAGGACCAGATCCAAGGTTTGGAGGCCGAATTGTCAGACAAGAAAAATGAACTGGACCAGGTAGTTGCGGAAGTGAACTTGATGGAAGAACAATCAAGAAAAATACAACATAATGAGCAACAGTGCGTTGTTTTGGAGGGCCAAATTGTCACCTTGAGTAAGTCTAGAGTTTCAGTTATTAGTAATAGTAGTTCCAATTGTTCCCATGCCTTGATATGTTTCTTGAATAAATAGCTGAACCATAGAGAGAGAGAGAGAGAGAGAGAGAGAGAGAGATAATGGCCAGAATGATTAGTCTATTTCAATCCAACTAATCTCAGTGGGAGCGAGTTAGCCTTGGTCGCATTATGTTGGATAAAGTAAAATGTCAAGAGTTCTGGCATTTGGTCACGTTGTGTTTGTTTTATGATAGAAAGTTCGCTGATTTGAATGTTAGGTCTACCATATGAAGAACTCACGCTAGATAGGTCTAGTATGTGAATACTGGCACGTTAATGAAGTCTACTCTGAATCCATAACCAAAGAAAAATTGATAAAGGAGATGTGCAAAAATCGTTAAGTCTAAAACGTACCCAATTTACTTTTACTGATACAGTTTAGTTTATTGTCACGTGTACTGAGGTACAGTGAAATGCTTCTGTAGTGTGCTAACCAGTCAGTGGAAAGACAAAACATGATTACAATCGAGCCATTTACTGCATAGATACATGATAAAGGAATAACTTTAGTGCACGGTAAAGTCAGCAAAATCCGATCAAGGATAGTCTGAGGGTCACCAATGAGGTAGATGGTAGTTCAGGGCTGCTGTCTGATACAAAACTCGATACTTTTTATAACATTTATCGTATTTCCCGGCAATGAAGATGCACCTGCATTTTGAGTTGCTAAATTTTGAAAAAAAAAAGGCTGGCTGGACATAGAATTCCTCATGCCCAATAAATAAATAAATAAATATATAGATACGTAAATATAAAGAGAGTAACAATTCAATTTGCCCAAGGCTTCCAGATCTCCTCCACTCTCAATGGGTGGAGGGTGATGGCAGGTGGAGATATGGTGGGAAAAACGGGAGCACACAGGGACAGGTTGAATCAGTTGTGATCTTATTCAATGACAATACTAGTTGAAGGGAACAATTGAGGTTACTCGCACTGACACAGGAGTAAGCTCCACCGTCCACTGTCCTGTTATCCATTGTCCGCTCCGCTATATGATCTTTGCTCTTGAAAGACAAGGACCGGGCAGTGAATGGCATGCAGTGTCACCCAGTGCAGCAAGTGAGGCCATGTCCTGCTCCCGGCAGCAGTCAGAATTTAAGGGTTTGCGGGAAGCGGTTGACATGAGCGAGGCCGGCGAGCGGCAGTAGAGAGGTGTTCTGACAGAGAGCAAATCAAGTCACATTTATTTATATAGCACATTTAAAAAACAACTCTCGTTGGCCAAAGTGCTTTACATTTGTTATTAGAATAGTATAAACAAACAAACTACATACATATATACATATAGCCCTCGCTCAGAGGACGTGAAGAAAGGCTTGGGAGTACAGATACATTTTTAGTCTAGACGTAAAGGAGTCGATGGAGGGGGCAGTTCTGATGGGAAGAGGGATGCTATTCCACAGTCTAGGAGCTGCAACCGCAAAGGCGCGGTCGCCCCTGAGCTTATGCCTAGACCGCGGGATATTCAGCAACCCCAAGTCGGCCGATCTGAGGGACCTGGAGGTGGAGAGCACTGTCAGAGGTGAGCGGGCCGGCAGAAGGCGCTGAGATGGAGGCCAGTCCCGGCAGCCGCTCGCAGCCACCTGAGCTCCTTCCCACCCCGGCCACAATTTGGTGGCTCCGCGACCGGAGTGCCGTGGCAGCGGTGAGTGAGTGAGTTGCTGACATGATATCCGACTCCTTCCTTCTCAACGCTCCTGCCCGTGCTGACCCCTCAGCCCAGCAGCGCTGTTGTTTTTACTTCTCACTTTACAGCCGCTTTCCATCAGCTGCCAGCACTGTTCTTGATGTTGCTGTACTGAGAGATAGCCAGGTCTATCTTTCATGGCTAACAACCTAACCTTTGGCCTCCAAGATGCAGGTAAATTTTCGTGCCTTATTTTTGGGCAAAAAATAGCGTCATCATTGCTGGGAAGTACGGTAATCTAACATAAGTATTTGTTTCGATTATTTGAATGATGATACACAATCATAAATCTATTAATGGTTATTCATTTTGATGAGCACACCAACTCTTGCATTATTTAGAGTCATACAGCATGGAAACAGTCCCTTCGGCCCAACTTGCCCACACCAGCTAACATGCCCCAGCTACACTAGTCCCACCTGCCCGCGCGCGTTTGGTTCCTATGCCTCCATCCATGTACCTGTCTAACTGTTTCTTAAATGTTGGGAAAGTCGCTGCCTCAACTACATCCTCTGGCAACTTGTTCCATACATCCACCACCACCTTTACTGCAAAGTGACCCTACTACAGAACATTTAAGCTATAAAAATTAGGTACTGCATCAATTCAACATCAACATCACTTGCAATGTTAGAATCAATTGAAGACATCACAAACGCCATTGATAATAAATTATATGCAACTGGGATATTTATTGACATAAAGAAAGCATTTGATACAATTAATCACGATATTTTATTTAAAAAATTGGAAAGGTATGGAATCAGAGGAATAGTACTGGACTGGATAAAAAGCTACTTAAATAACAGGCAACAGTTTGTGAATCTGGGTAGTCATAATTCTACATGCTTGGATATTGTTTGTGGTGTACCACAGGGGTCAGTGCTGGGCCCAAAATTATTTATCATGTACATAAACGATATTTGTAATGTGTCCAATGCCTTGAGGCTGGTTTTGTTTGCAGATGATACAAATATTTTTTGTTCTGGGGAGAATTTAAAACAGCTATTGGATAAAATAATAAAAGAAATGGGTAAATTGAAAATATGGTTTGATAGGAATAAAATTTCATTAAATTTGAGTAAAACTAAAATAATGTTATTTGGTAATTGCAGAATAAATAAACTAGTAAGTATAAAGATAAATGGGGTGGAAGTTGAACGAGTGCATGAAAATAAATTTCTTGGGGTTATAATTGACGATAAAATAAGCTGGAAATCACATATTAAACATGTAAAATTAAAATTGTCAAAAAGTATCTCTGTATTATACAAAGCCAAGCAGGCTCTGGATTACAAATCACTCCGCATTCTTTATTGTTCATTAATCTTACCCTACTTAAATTATTGTGCAGAAGTCTGGGGCAATAACTATAAAAATTCGATACACTCATTAACCATGATGCAAAAAAGAGCAATTCGTATTATACATAATGCCAAGTATCTGGGTCATACGAATCCAGTATTTTTAAAGTCAAAATTATTAAAATTAGAAGATTTGGTTACATTCAAAACAGCTCAGATAATGTCTAGGGCCAAAAATAAAGATTTACCTGGAAACATTCAAAAATTATTTAACGAACGTGTGGGGGGTTACAATTTAAGAGGAATATTTAATTTTAAGAAACAAAGAGTCCGTACGACTAGAAAAACCTTTTGTATTTCGGTTTGTGGAGTAGGAGTGTGGAACAAATTGAACGAGGAATTAAAGCAATGTACAAACATGAATCATTTTAAAATGATATATTAAAAAAAAAATTTCAAGGGGTACCGGGGATGGAGGGGATGGTTGACAAGTGGGGGTTAATGTTTATCTATTGCTTTACAATTGTTTACTTATGTTTGGTTACTTCATATATGGAGTTTGTATGTGTATAATAGTTGTATGTATATATATGTCTGTGGGTATTATGGGAAATTGCCTGGGGTAGTATTATTATTAATTAATTGATTTTTAAATATGATAGATGTGTTGGGGAAAAGGGGTGAGATTTAATGTTATTCTTCTTCTCACTCCTTTTCGAGCTTGTACAGACACAGAGTTGGACATTGGAAATTTGCTTTTTGTTCTTTTCATTGCTTGTAAATATTGATTGTAATGTCCAATTGTTTGATAATTTCGATTTTGTTACTATTAATGTCTTTAATGTCTTTACTTGTTCGGAATAAATAAAATAAATAAATAAATATAAAAAATAAATAAATAAATTCCTATAAGTCGTACTATTAATGACAAAGCAAGTAGATTTGCTATCCTAGTGAGTGCCTGTATTACATTTGAGAGTAGAATTTAAAACATTTCTTCTTAACCTAGGAAGCAGCAAACACATATGTTAGCTGTAAAACCTTTCTTGAACTTTTCTTGACGAATATGAAGGTTTAATTTTACTGCAGGTTCAAATTATGATGATCAGATATATTATTTTGTTGCAGGGCATCAGCTCTCTGATCGGCAGCAACAGCACCAGGAGACAATGAATGAACTGTCATTTCTTCAAAAAGAAATTCAGTTCTCAAAAAACAATGTAACCCATCTTCAAGAGTGGATTCATTCAGAGAGGAAAAAGACAGAAAAGCAAGTTGCAGTCATCACAGAAGAGTCCAAAGCTCAGAGAGCTCAGCTGGAGAAGGCTCTTAATGTAAGCAAAAGGACATAGAAACATAGAAACATAGAAATTAGGTGCAGGAGTAGGCCATTCGGCCCTTCGAGCCTGCACCGCCATTCAATATGATCATGGCTGATCATCCAACTCAGTATCCCGTACCTGCCTTCTCTCCATACCCCCTGATCCCCTTAGCCACAAGGGCCACATCTAACTCCCTCTTAAATATAGCCAATGAGTGGACTACCCTCTGTGGCAGAGAGTTCCAGAGATTCACCACTCTCTGCGTGAAAAAAGTTCTTCTCATCTCGGTTTTAAAGGATTTCCCCTTTATCCTTAAGCTGTGACCCCTTGTCCTGGACTTCCCTAACATCGGGAACAATCTTCCTGCATCTAGCCTGTCCAACCCCTTAAGCATTTTGTAAGTTTCTATAAGATCCCCTCTCATCTTCTAAATTCTAGAGAGTATAAACCAAGTCTATCCAGTCTTTCTTCATAAGACAGTCCTGACATCCCAGGAATCAGTCTGGTGAACCGTCTCTGCACTCCCTCTATGGCAATAATGTCCTTCCTCAGATTTGGAGACCAAAACTGTACGCAATACTCCAGGTGTGGTCTCACCAAGACCCTGTACAACTGCAGTAGAACCTCTTGCTCCTATACTCAAATCCTTTTGCAATGAAAGCTAACAGTACCATCCAATTCATCAGTTCCAGTTAACAAACAAGTCCAACTCATTGAAAATATGACTGTTTGCGTGTTACTTTTGTTGTGTCTACCATTACATGAAAAGACAAAGAACTTTCAAAATACATTTTTAAATATGCACTAATAGAGCAGAAAGGTTAAGCACCCGGGTTACCTGTACAGACTAACAAAAAATGTGAAGTAATTTCTGTTACTCTTGTTCTTAACATAGGAACAGAAATACGTAAATAACAGACTGCAGAAGGAATTATCTTCAGTAGACCAGGTTGCTCGTGATAACCACACCCGAGCGGAAAGTGTCATGAATGAATTGAGTGAGATGAGAGAGAAATATTTTGAACTTAAACAACAGGTACATGATAAACCCCTCTAATTTTCATATTTAGTTGAAACTAAATAAATGACATGAATTGCTTGTTTCAGTTTTTGAATATGTATTATTCGCTTGTATTCAATATCCCAACGTCCGATCAAAAAGTTTGCTTTTTTTTATACTGTTACAAATTAGGTTCAGCTGATTAATTGTCCATAGACTATATAATCTGACTTCCTGGTGGCATATTAGCTTGCTAGTAATTATTTGTTTATAATCTAGAGATTTATAATGGAGAAAGAAAAGGAATGTGCAAATAAGACACTAGGAGGCAGAATATAAAATATTTAATAATTTATGACTGGAAAAGTGATTGGTTGGGCTTTGTTTATTTGTGAACTTTCAATATATCATGTGCTTCTCTCGTTTATATTTGATTAATTGATCCTTTAGCTGAGAAGTCAGGAACAAATGGAGCAACGTCAGAAAGAGATAAAGGAAGCAATAAGAATACTTCGGTCCGATGTTAAAGCAGAAATTGGCAGTGGTTTGAAAGATTTAGATCCATCTTATGTGAAACCAGTGAATGATGTGGATACCACTTTGGAAGAGGCAGAAACTCTTCTACATGAAAAAGAAAGCCTTAAGGAGAATTTCCCCTTTCCTGCCAATGGGAGCAGGCACCCCACGTATGATGAGAAATTAAGGACGAGCAAGTACAATTTTAAGGTTTGCAAGTAATTGTGTATTCTCATAAGTTATAGATTCATAATTCATACCTGTCTGATAAATTACAGATTCATAATGAACACCCGGATAAATAGTTCAATGGCCATTCTTGTGTCTATATGTTGATTGACCCAGTGAACGCATCACACATGATGAAAATAATTTTGATAGTGGATTCACTGATGGGAGACCTCTTTACTTGGAGTGTTCTGACCTACAATCATAGCTTCTCTGATAGGAAATGGAAAATATTATAGAGAATGGATTTTCAGTTTTTACTTTTGAAAATTGCAATTAAAAACCTGTCCTCAGCCTGAATTGAAGTTGATTATGCATGAATTAATTAATAGTTATTGTCACATGTGACAAGTCACAGTGAAATTCTTTGCTTGCATACCCAAGGTATACAAATAGTCGTCCATAAAGGGTGCTGATTTATTACAGAGTATCTGAGCTAGGTACCCCTACCTCACGGTGTCATCACTCCACATGTTCCGGCCTCGTCTGTCAGTTGGCGCCATCATCGACTGCCGCACCAACCTCCATTATCGCTGCCAGGTCCTCATCGGACGCCTCTGAGGCACTGACCCCAGCCACGTGCTCCGCCGACCCAGGCTTTGTCAACTCGCGGTGTGCGGGCTCTGACCTCGGCCGCGGGCTCTGCCGACTCCGCCAGCCGTAGGCTCCAACCCGTGGGCTCTCCCGCCCCGGCTGATTGATGTTAATGCATAAAAACCATAAACCAGTATGTTTTATGAGATGATTCTTATGTTTATAAACATCTCAATGTCAGGAAATCCATAAATATTGCTCTAGATATTCTGCTTCTTTGTACGTGGAAGTTTGTTATCAAAGTCTTTTAATACCACAAAATAACTATCATAGATCACACAGAGAATAATGTGTGAAAAAGACACCCAGGATAAAAAGAACACCTGCATTAAAGGGAAATAGAAAGATGGCAAAGGCAAATAAACAATAGCTGTAGTTGAAGATCTACAAATATGAAATAGAAGCAGGAGAAACCATAAGGCCGCTCACACTTGTGCCACATTTAATGATTGGCTAATTTTACCTCTCATCCTGAATTGGTGCCACGTATCGAAATATCTATCGTTATTTATTTTAAATGTATTCGGTGACTGAGGCTCCAGGATCCATTGGTTTCTGAGTGAAGACATTTCTTCTCATCTCTGAATAACCAAATTCTTATATTGAAATACTTACCCATTTGGTTCTTCACATTCGAGCTAGCAGAAGCATTAATTAAATGTACCCTGTCAAGTCTTTTAGGAATTTTGTTCAATGGCTTTCCTTAGATAATCGCAGGACAAAATATAGTAGTGTGGGAATAATGTCAACTTCTTGCTTAATGATGTAAGCATTCATCAATGAACAAATGTTATAGGAACTTTATTTTTTCTGTATCCAGGACGAACAGTGGCGAGGAGAGGTGCTAAGAGAAAACCTACGACAACACGAAGATCGTCTTAAGGTTGCTAGATTTATCTATTGTAAAATTATCTTTATATAACGGTGATAATACTGCTTGTATTTGTAAACAAAGATTTAACTTCAGTCTTAGATATATTGTTATTTCCATTCCATCTGAAAATATTCATCACTTTATATGAGTACTGATGTTTTGAAGTATGAATGTATCAGAATTAATAATTCAATTCATGCAGGTGATCTAAATTTGCTGAAGGGCAAAGCCTGTCAGAGATCATATTTCATCCTGCTTTATTACTTCAGTTTACTTTAGTTTAGAGATACAGCATGGAAACAGGCCCTTCGGTTCATGGAGTCCACGCCGACCATTGATCATACTAGTTCTATGTTATCCTAGTTCCTCATCCAATTCTTTCAGGTAGAGACAATTTACAGAGGCCAATTATCCTATAAACCCACACGTCTTTGAGATGTGGGGGGGGGGGAAACCAGAGCACCTGAAGGAAACCCACACGGTTACAGTGAGAATGTACAATCGTGCCAGAGTTCGGGATCGCATCCGTCGGGATGAAAACCGGGTCTTTGGCGCAGTTAGGCGGCAGCTCAACAAGCTGCACCACCGTGCTTCCCAAACGTGACAGGTTGTTTATATCCCTTATCTTTCTGCAGCAATTTACTAAACTGTAAATTGGACTCCAGCTAAAATTTACTAAACTCTTCCATTTTCAGTGTTCAAATTTATGAATTGCACTTGGAAGTAACAGATGCTGAGGATGAATTTCAAAAAGCAAAGCTTCAGAAGCTCACAATCATGACTTCCCCTTGTACATGTTCATGTCCTTTTTTTGCAAGCGGAAACATTTTTGACTTCTCATGAGAAATCTTGGACAACCTAATTCTTAAGAGACCATTGGTTGCATGTCGTATCAAGCAGCCCACACATTGAGAATAGTTTAATCAGAATTGGCATGATTGCTTGAAAAGCAGAAATTAAGAATGCACAGTGAATACTAAAATGTCATTTAACAGATAGATTGAGATTTACAACATTGACCTTGAGATCATTTACTTTTAATGAGTTGAAGTTTGTGATTGATGATCTGCTTTCTCTTGTTTAGGCACAGATTCGTCAATGCATGTCAGAACAGGCTGAAGTACTCGGTATACGAAAGCAGCAGACAGAGGGTAATCTGACAAGCCTGAGAAGGCGAGTTGATGCCTTGGATGAACTTGTTACCAGCATGAATGTAACTTCGTTTCAGCAACATCAGCCCTCGTTGAATGATGGTCCAAATAAGGTAGATTACAATGTAGAGACAAGGAACTGCACGCACTGGTTTACAGAAAGAGACACAAAGTGCTGCTGTAACTCAGCGGGTTAGGCAGCATCTCTGGAGAACTGGATAGATGACTGGTTGTGGCCGTTCATCAGACTGATTGTGCTAGGGGTGGGGACAAAGCTAGAAGAGAGAAGAGGCAGAACAAAGCCGGACATGTGATGATAGATACAGGTGAGAGATGTTTTTGATAGGGAGATGGGTGGACAAAGGCCAAAGATGAAAAGACAAAAGGTGTGAGATAAGGATAAAAGACAGAGACAGATGTAGCTAGAGGAAAGTGCGTAGGTGGAGGGGGGGGAAGAAACATTGAGAATCCATGAAGGGTGGAAAGGGAAGGTGGGGGGTTTGATTAGTTACCTAAAATTGAAGAATTTAATGTTTATACCATTGCGTTGTAATTGTCCTAAATGGAATATGAGGTGCTATTCCTCCAGTTTGCATGTAGCCTCACTTTATCATGGAGGAGGCCCAGGGCAGAAAGGTCTGTACGAGAGTGGGAAGAAGAACCAGGAGATTCAGTAGGCCTTGGTGAACTGAGCGCATGTTTGGCAAAAAAGTCTGCACTTGGTCTCACCGATGTAAATGAGGCCACACCAGCAACACTGGGTGGTGTAGATAAGGTTCGAGGAGGTGTACGTGAACCTCTGTCTCACCTGAAAGACATGCTGTGGTCCAAAGGAGGCCACATCGAGAACTCTGGATGCAGGAGATGAGATTAGAGATGGTGCATGTAAGCCTCCACACCCCACGAGGAAGGTCTCAGAGGCACACCAGTTCTTTCTTGAACAGCGACCTAATCAGTTTCCCTCTACTAACACAGCCTGGCGGAACCTGTCCTCACCCTCAACAGCTTCTCCTTTGACGCCTCTCACTTTCTCCAAGTTAAAGATGTAGCCATGGGCACTCGCATGGGCTCCAGCTATGCCTTATTTTGGTTGTTGGTTATGTTTACAGGCAACATCCCCCAACTCTTTCACTGCTACATCGCCGATTGCATAGGAGCTGCCTCCTGCACCTGTCATTAACTTCACCACCAACTCCCTCATATTCATTTACACTACCTTTAACACCTTGCTCCTCTTTAATTCATCTTTCTGCCTTCATAAGACTCATTTTAGTCTAATACAGCCCACCGCCTCCCACATTTATCTGGATTACAATATTTGTGTATCATTAACAACAGAGATCCCAGTAGACTGTGGGCCGAGCATCAAAAATGTGTCTAGAAATCGATTTTCGTGACCCACGTCACGGAACTACATGAGATTTTCCACAGATTTATATGAAATATCATTGAGAAGGATGTCATAACTCGTCAGTGCCAAAAGTTGCACATTAATTAATTAAACTAATTAGAAAATGCGATCGGGGAAAGTAAGTGCCTTCTAGTGGCCAATGCCCATAGTACACCATGGGCAGGCTATTTCCATGTTCTTGGTTCTTGGGTCCTCCAAAATATTCCAACTGGAATTTAAACTGGAGGTGGTGAAGGGAGGGATTAAGCCAGAAAGGGTATGAAGAACACACACTATAGAATTTAACATAAAACATCCCCACACAGTAGAATCAAAGTTTCCCACTGTGTGGGAAGGCACCAAAGTCAGTCTCTTCCTCCACTGTTCCTCGTGGTCAGGGCCTTCCCAAGCCCTCCGCAGTTGCAGCTACGGGCCGCCCGATGTCCAGGACCGCTCGCCGGGATGATACAAGTCCGACGTCGGGGCTGCGGGACGTCCTCAGCGGCATGGACACCAGAGTCGGCCCCCTCCTACCGGAGTCGGCGGCTTCCAAAGTCCGCAGGCCGCGCCGGGTGGAGACTGCTGCTGTAGGCCCTCTGCAAGGCGCCCCAGGACTCCACGATGTCGTTCAGCGCCGCCCGCGTTGGAAGCTCTCCACACCAGAGCTCCACGATATTGGAGCAGCGGTCCAACGTTCCGGAGCTCCAAACGGCGACCCAGGTAGGCATCACCCGCTCCGCGATGACTCCAGCACTGCGCCGCTGCTGTAGCTTCCCGGTTCCCGGCAGGAAAGGCCGCTCTGATCCAGCTGGTAGGCCGTGAGGTGGGGGGTGAGGACGCGACTCGGAGAAATAGTCGCGTCCCCGCCAGGAAGAGACTGGGAAACGGTTTCCCCCTTACCCTGCCCCCCTCCCCCACATAGAAAAGTAAAAGTTTCCCCCAACACAAAATTTAGACTAACTAAAACTAAAAAAAAGATTGAAATAACAGACAGGCTGTGGGTAGAGGCTGCTGCAGTGCAGCGCCCCCTCCTGTGTTGCAGTCCATTTAAACTATATTATCATACCTATATATATATCTTGTAAATATGACTGTAATCATATATAATTAAGCATAATTATATTATATAAAATAATATGATGAGTGTTTTTTTAATGGCACTGTTGCAGAGATCCTGCTCCTGAATCAGCCTAATTAATGGGTGAAGGCAGTTCTTGTGGGTTCATCCCTTTACTGAACCCCACTGACTGCCAGTGTGCAGAGTGGGGGTCACCGCCGTAGTGGGACTGGGGCAGTTCCAATCTGGGGGACAGTCCTGCAAGGCATCTTCCAGTCACTTTAATAGGAAATGTAATGAGACTGCAGCAGAGCTCCCAGGTTTTAAGGGCTCATGCACCTGCCTAATTAAAGGGTCAGGACGGATCCTCTGGTTCCCCCGTTTACTGAACCCCACTGACTGCCATAGTGGGGCGAATGGAGGTAACGGCCATAGTGGGACTGGGGACAGGGCCAGGCTGGGTGACAGACCTGTAAGAGACCTGTCTTATTTCTGATGTAAATGTCACATCCTGACCAAGAATCGAATGCTCTGATGTTTACTCGATGAGTATTCATTTTAAGCTACAATGAGCCTATATTTATGCTAGAGACCCCCCCCCCCGATGGTGCCTTTGCAAATGAGGGCTATTACCTTTAACCTAAAATAACCCTAAAAGTGTTGCATTGTTTGAGTATCTGTAGCATGTGTGTGTGTGTCTGTGTATACCTGTCAAACATGTATATGTGGATGTAAGTGTGTATGTATGTGTGGATGGATGTATGTGTGAATGGATGGATGTGTGTGGATGTATGTATGTGCATGGATGTGTACATGTATGTCTGCATGCGGATGGATGTGTGTGTGCGGATGTACGTGTGCATGTGTGTGTATGCATGGAAGTGTGCGTACAGATGGATGTGTGTGTGGATGGGTGGGTAGACTGTCGCACTGTCATTCACCAGTACGCCATTATCATAAGTAATTCACTCATTGTTCCAATAATTTGACCAAATAAACAATGAAACAATAGACATTAAAATAAAACTTTATATAATCATTTATTTCCCCAATTTATTTGTTTACATTACATCTGATCATTTGAATATTCTTCATCAGATTCCAAGTCTTTTGATGTCAATTTCATTGTCCTATCAGGGACACATGACAATAAACTCTCTTGAAGTTAGTTCAAGTTCAAGTGGAGGGTCAGGCAGAGGCTACAAAAAACCCCATCTCATAGTCATTAAGTCTGCATGGACTTCAATTCATAAAATGTCAACCTCTTCTTAATGTTAATGAGAATAACACTGTTACTACCATAGATAAATTAGTTCAAGTTCACATGCACCAATTAATTTCTACATAAATATCAGCCATTTCTGAGCATTTCTCACTCCAATGGAAGCCTATAAAGTGCAATCAATATTCCTCAGTTTTTCTCCCGTGGTCGGCTCCTGGAAATGGCCGCTACGGACGGCACTATGTACGGCCTTCGCCCCCCCACCCGCGGAGATGATCCAAACACGCTCCGCGTTCGCGAATCGGCCGCTTCTTAATTAAGATCGTGGCTTCACTATGTTAAGTACATAGGCCCCGCACTTTTTCCCGGTAAGTTATCGCAGGCAGCTCCGAGAATAGATGTTAAAGAAAACTTATTAGACTTCAACAAGCTGGCATTAGAGAAAATGTTTAATTTACTTTGTTATGGATACACATAGTTTAGGCCCTCAACTTCATGATTGAATGAGTGAATGAATGAGTGGATGAATGAATGAATGTACAGCCTCCAAATCTCATTTTTTCACATTATAAAAGGGTGCAATTAAATTAATTAAACTGCATACAGATTAATGTTCATAAATTCAGCATTTAGATCTTACCTTTCAGTTCCAGTTGATTCACAAAGTTTGACAGCAGCACCTCAGCAGGGACTTTGCTTTCAAGGCTTTGTTGCACTTCTATCCACTTAGCTGCACATTCTTCAGACTTCTTAATGCTTTTCTCACTAAATTCAATGACCCTGCTGCAAGTTTCCACGACATGTATTCCACAGAACAACAAAGAACCTTCATCGGAATCTCCAGTAAAACTGGCATCAGTAGAAGTACTCTCAGCCATGTTGTGTGCTCCCTGCTTAGCTAGCCTGAAACAAAGCGTGTGATTGGCCTACTGGCGTCCGACTCAATGTCAAACGTGCTTTGATTGGACAAAAAATACCCAACAATTTTCCGTTTTTTTTCTAATTTAATAAAAAATGTGCAAGTTTTGTTCATGACGAGTTTCAGGGATGATTTGTATATAATATTTTTACACAATATGTGAAAATTTCATGTAGTTCTGTGAGTTGGGTCATGAAACTGCACAAAAAAGCTCCTCGGCCCACAGCCTACAGTTTATGTTACTCGAGATATGATTGTTCCAACGTAGAAGCAAGCAACTGCAGATACTGGTTTACAAAAGCAGCAGGAATGAGAGAGGGTCTCTCAGAACTCTGGTTGGAGAGAAGAAGTAGCCATACTATGACTTTTTACAGTGGAACAGTGAAAATCTGAAAAATGGTCCTGACTCAACACATGGTTCTTATCCATGTTCCCCTGAGATGCTGAATGACCCGCTGATTTACTCGTAACTTTGTCTTCTTATGACTGGCCCCACAGTTTCCACCCTTCACAAATGTTATCTGTTTTGCTGATCTTTTCCTAATTTGATGCACAATTATTCACCCTGCTTTGCTGTGTTCACTGATCCATACGAGAGCAGAACTCCAAAAGTTCAGTTTGAATGAAAATGTTTCATTAATTTTACTTTTTTCAATTGCCTCAATGTGCAAACTGCTTTGACCCTACAAATCTCCATGAGCTTTAACATTGCTGATTTTAATCACTCCATCTTTCATAGATTCATAAGTGATAGGAGCAGAATTAGGTCAATCAGCCCATCAAGTCTACTCCGTCATTCAATCATGGCTAATCTATCTTTCCCTCTTAACCCCATTTTCCTGCCTTCTCCCCATAACCCTGACACCCGTACTGATCATGACGTCTTTGCCTTGAAACTCATACAGTGGTGAGTTGAGCAGTATGTTAAGCATGTGTCTGGAGCTTAGTATTCCCTTCCAATGCCTCTCATTCCACCATTCTTGAAATATTCTTTGTTGTTCGAGCCATTGCTGAAATTTTGTTTATCAATATCTTCTCACATGGCTTAACTCCGTACCACTTGATAATCTTTGTCAAGCATCATATCTGAAGCATTTTACAGTGCAATGTTTAAAGAGCTAACTGCAAGTATTGTTGTTTCAGACTCCAGTCCACGGAATATTGAGGTCACCTTCCAGAAGACCAAGCGAAAAACCTTCACAGACAAGGAGTTCCCATTTGCTTATTACGGAACCACGAATTTCTGAAAAAGATCCAGGTAAGGAAGGACGTGAGCAATGTCTTTTTTTAAGCTTGGTTTTCCAATTGCCTTAGTCGGTAAGATATTGCAAGGGTTTCTACATGCATTCGAATGCATGGGGCAGATTGAGAATAGGCAGCACGGCCTTGAGAGTAAGAAATGATGTCTCATGAATTTAACTGAGTTTTTTTTGAAGCGGTGACCAAGAAAATCGATGAGGGCAGTATAGTAGATGTCTACAGACTTCAGCAAAGCCTCTGATATGGGATGTTGGTCTGGAATGTTAGATCACATGGGATCCAGAGCAAGCTAGCCAATTGGATACAAAATTGATTTGAAAGTAGGCAAGGAGTAGAGGACTGTTTTTCAACAAGTGGTAGTGGACTGTTTTTCAACAATTGGTGGTGCGTATATGGATTGAGCTGCCAGAGGAAGTGATAGACATGGGTACAATTACTACATTTACAAGTCAAAGTTAATTTTATTCGCCACATACACCCAAAGGTGCAGTGAAATGAATTTGCCACAGCGATACACTTAAAAATAACACAATACACAGTAAAATTTAACACAAACATCCACCACAGCATTCTTCACTGTGGTGGAAGGCAACAACGTTCAGCCAGTCCTCCTCCTTTCTTTGTTCACCTGTGGTCGGGGCCATAAGCCAAGACTCTTAGACAGCTATATGGGTAGGAAAAGTTTGGAGGCATATGGGCTAGGTATAAGTAAGTGGGACTGGCTCAGTTAGGCAACTGGGTCAGCATGGACAAGTTGTTCTGAAGGGGGTACACAAAAAAGCTGGAGAAACTCAGCGGGTACAGCAGCATCTATGGAGCGAAGGAAATGGGCAACGTTTCGGGCCGAAACCCTTCTTCAGACTTGTTCTGAAGGGGTGTATTTCTGGGCTGTATATATCCACGAGTCAATGAAGATTCTACAACATTAAGAGATGTTACTAGGAATATTTATCCCAGCTAACTGACTTCAAGGTAAATATTCATCCAGATTAAAACTTTCTGCTGTAGTTTCAGTTGAATAGAAGTATGATGGGGGGATTTCATTGAAACCTACCAATTAAGGAAAGGCCTAGATAATGGATGTAGAGAGGCTGCTTCCACTAGTGGATGAGTCTAGCACCAGAAGGCACAGCCTTAGAATAAAAGGACGTACCTTTAAAAAGGAAATGTAGAGGAGTTTCTTTAGCCAGAGGGTGATAAATCTGTGGAATTCATTGCCACAGACAGCCATATAGACTTGATGGGTCGAATGGCCTAATTCAGCTCCTATGTCTTATGAACATGAATAATTTGCTGCAAGGTCCTGACTGTCTACCCTATCTGTGCCACTCATAATTTTACTCTATCAGATCTCTCTCCTCAACCTCCGATGTTCTAGGGAAAACCTCTAATCCAGACAGCATTCTTGTAAACCACTTTTACACCCTTTCCAAAGCCTCCACATCCTTCTTGCACATAATGCACAAAGATAAAAGGACTGAAATATTCCCAAAATAATGCAGCCTAACCAAATTCCTGATTCTTATTCTCAGTGTCCTGACAAATGAAGAAAAGCATGCCATATGCCACCTTTACCACTCTATCTACTTGTGTTACCACTTTCAGGAAGCTGTGGCCTGGAGCCGAAGCCCCCTCTGTAGATGTCTGGTCTGGAACTATACTTTCCCCTTACTTCACTTTGGGAGGTCAAATGTATCACATACTTGTTCGGATTCAACTCCATCTGCCATTTCTTTCCCCATTTCTGTAGAAAATCTATATCCTGCTATATACTTTGAGAGCCTTCCTCACTGTCTACAACTCCACTAATTTTGGTGTTGTCTGCACGCCTGCTAATCAACCCATGTACATTTTACCTCTATCTCGTTTATATACATCATAAACAACAGAGGCCTCAGCACCGATCCCAGTACTTGTATCAGGCCATATCATGCTCAAGCTCAGAGGGCAGCTGTTTCAGCCAAAATGCTGGGAACTGAAGGCAAGTCCGCAGGTCATTGAACTTACCTTTGGCTTGCTAATGGAACATCAGTGCCATTGTTCTAGAGTTTAGGCCGTTATCATGACTGTCCGTAAATTTTGCAAATTAAACATCTCCATGGCGTAGACAAATGTTTTTCTCATCAATATAACCATTGGAAACTTGGCAAACATGAACCAGAGGTGACTGGAAACCAGGGTCACTAGAACCACAAGTACACTAAACTGCAGAGTGCTGTGAGCAAGAGTGACAAACTGCAAACCAGATAGTTCAGGTTAGTTTATTGTCATGTGTACTGAGGTACAGTGAAAAGCTTTTGTAAAGATACACTGAAAATTTGTGCAAGATACATTTCAGTCCTGTTATTCTGCTAATTTTGAATATAACTTCATCTACAACATTAACCTGCAGCACAGTGGCGCAGCAGTACAGTTGCCACCTTACAGCTGCAGAGACCCATGTTTGATCCTGACCACGGGTGCTGTCTATATATAGTTTGTATGTTCTCCCTGTGACCCTGTGGATAAATGTGAGATTATCCACTTTGGTGGCAAAAACAGGAAGGCAGATTATTATCTGAATCAAGTTAGGAAAAGGGGGTGTACAATGAAATCTGGATGTCCTTGTTCATCAGTCACTGAAGAAAGCGAAGCATGCAGGCCTGCATAATAAGAGCAGTAGAGGAGCAAAGAGGTCTTCTGCAGTTGTACAGGGCCTTCGAGAAACCACACCTGGAGTATTGTGTGCAGTTTTGGTCTCCAAATCAGGGGAAGGACGTTCTTGCTATTAAGGGAGTGCAGCGTAGATTCACGAGGTTAATTCCCGGGATGGCGGGACTGTCATATGTTGAACGAATGAAGCGACTGGGCTTGTATGCACTGCAATTTAGAAGGATGAGAGGAGATCGTATTGAAACATATAAGATTATTAAGGATTGGGCATGCTAGAGGCAGGTAACATGTTCCCGATGTTGGGGGAGTCCAGAACCAGGGGCCACAGTTTAAGAATACGGGGTAGGCCATTTAGAATGGAGATGAGGAAAAACGTTTTCACCCAGAGAGTTGTGAATCTGTGGAATTCTCTGCCTCAGAAAGCAATGGAGGCCAATTCTCTGGATGCTTTCAAGAGAGAGTTAGATAGAGCTCTTAAAGATAGCGGAAACAAGTGATATGGGGTGAAGGCAGGAACGGGGCACTGATTGTGGATGATCAGCCATGATCACAATGAATGTCGGTGCTGGCTCGAAGGGCCGAATGGCCTTCTCCCCCACCTATTGTCTATTGACCTGCATGGGTCTTTTGGTGTCCAAATCTTTGAACTTTTCAAAATTCAAATAATATTGAAAATAATGTTTACTTTAAAAGCAGAAAGCAGTCTTCTTGTAGAGTGGTTTAAAGGCTCATTGGTACATAGGTTGTATGTTTAAAGTAAAATAGCAGGGCAATATTGGCAGGCAGAAGCCTCAGTAAATATTTGGAACTTCTCAGTTTACTGGTAGCAGGCTCATTAACCTTGAACAAAGTCCATCACAAGGAACATCACCAATACAGAGCTCAATCAACACAATTTCAGTTATTTAATCTTAACAAAATTAACGAGTCACAAAGGGGTTGCATTCCTGGAAAACCATTTTTGTTACGATTTTATGTAAGGCAAAACACTTGTTCCCATAGAATCCCGTCCCAGGCAGATGTTTTATGCCAATGTTAAGTGCAGACTTTTCTGTGGGATGCTCTTTATCGGTATTTTATCAGTAATGGCCAAGTGATGAGGTCAAGGAAAAGCCTCACGCTGAATAAATCCCCAATAAATGATGTTAATAATTATTTCGAGTCACTTTGTGGTGTTGAGCAATAACATTTGGATAAGACATCACATCGTTGACTGGGTTAGCAGCCATAGCAGTGTTCCTTGGACACACCTCTGGAAAACCCGAGGTTGTAGGGAGACCCGATAGAAGTGTATAAAATTATGATAGGCATAAGACCAAAACATAGAAGCACAGCTAGGCTGTTCGGCCCACAGCGTCTGCTCCACCATTTGATCATAGCTGATCTATTTTTCCCCTCTCTTGCCTCTTCCCATAACTATTGACATCCTTACTAATCTAGAAACAATCAACCTCTGCTTTTAAAATAACCATAACCATATAACAATTACACCACGGAAACAGGCCATCTCGACCCTTCTAGTCCGTGCCGAACACGTATTCTCCCCTAATCCCATATACCTGCGTTCAGACCATAACCCTCCATTCCTTTCACGTCCATATAACTATCCAATTTATTTTTTAATGATAAAAACTAACCTGCCTCCACCAACTTCACTGGAAGCTCATTCCACACAGCCACCACTCTCTGAGTAAAGAAGTTCCCCCTCATGTTACCCCTAAACTTCTGTCCCTTAATTCTCAAGTCATGTCCCCTTGTTTGAATCTTCCCTACTCTCAGTGGGAAAAGCTTATCCACGTCAACTCTGTCTATCCCTCTCATCATTTTAAAGACCTCTATCAAGTCCCCCCTTAACCTTCTGTGCTCCAAAGAATAAAGCCCTAACCTGTTCAACCTTTCTCTGTAACTTAGGTGCTGAAACCCAGGCAACATTCTAGTAAATCTCCTCTGTACTCTCTCTATTTTGTTGACATCCTTCCTATAATTAGGCGACCAAAATTGTACACCATACTCCAAAATTGGCCTTACCAATGCCTTGTACAATTTTAACATTACATCCCAACTTCTATACTCAATGCTCTGATTTATAAAGGCCAGCACACCAAAAGCTTTCTTTACCACCCTATCTACATGAAATTCCACTTTCAGGGAACTGTGCACAGTTATTCCAAGATCCCTCTGTTAACCTGCATTCTTCAATTCCCTACCATTTACCATGTACGTCCTATTTTGATTTGTCCTGCCAAGATGTAGCACCTCACACTTATCAGCATTAAACTCCATCTGCCATCTTTCAGCCACTCTTCCAACTGGCATAAATCTCTCTGTAGACTTTGAAAATCTACTTCATTATCCACAACCCCACCTATCTTAGTATCATCTGCATACTTACTAATCCAATTTACCACACCATCATCCAGATCATTGATGTACATGACAAACAACAGTGGACCCAACACAGATCCCTGTGGCACACCACTAGTCACTGGCCTCCAACCTGACAAACAACCATCCACCATTACTCTCTGGCATCTCCCATTCAGCCACTGTTGAATCCATCTTGCTACTCCACCATTAATACCCAACCATTGAACCTTCTTAACCAACCTTCCGTGAGGAACCTTGTCAAAGGCCTTACTGAAGTCCATATATACAACATCCACTGCTTTACCCTCATCAATTTCCCAGAGTAACCTCCTCAAAAAATTCAAGAAGATTAGTCAAACGTGACCTTCCAGGCACAAATCCATGTTGACTGTTCCTAATCAGACCCTGTTTATCCAGATGCTTATATATATTATCTCTAAGTATCCTTTCCATTAATTTGCCCAACACTGACGTCAAACTAACAGGTCTATAATTGCTAGGTTTACTCTTAGACCCCTTTTTAAACAATGGAACAACATGCGCAGTACGCCAATCCTCCGGCACTATTCCCGTTTCTAATGACATTTGAAATATTTCTGTCATAGCCCCTGCTATTTCTACCCTAACTTCCATCAATGTCCTAGGGAATATCCTGTCTGGACCTGGAGACTTATCCACTTTTATATTTCTCAAATGTGTCAGTACTTCCTCTTCTTTGATCCTCATAGTTTCCATAGCTACTCTACTTGTGTCCCTTACCTCACATAATTCAATATCCTTCTCCTTGGTGAATACCGAAGAAAATAAATTGTTCAATATCTCCCCCATCTCTTTTGGCTCTGCAGATAGCTGCCCACTCTGACTCTCTAATGGACCAACTTCATCCCTCGTTATCCTTTTGTTTTTAATATTGCTGTAGAAACCCTTTGGATTTACTTTCACCTTACTTGCCAAAGCAACCTCATATCTTCTTTTAGCTTTTCTAATTTATTTCTTAAGATTCTTTTTACATTCTTTATACTCCTCAAGCACCTCATTTACTCCATGCTGCCTATAATTATTGTAGATCTCTCTCTTTTTCCGAACTAAGTGTCCAATTTCCCTTGAAAACCATGGCTCTTTCCAATTTTTACTATTTCCTTTCAACCGAACAGGGACATAAAGATTCTGTACTCTTAAAATGTCACCTTTAAATGTCCTCCATTTCTCTTCCACATCTTTCCCATAAAACAAACTGTCCCAATTTACTCCTTTTAAATCCTTTCGCATCTCCTCAAAGTTAGCCTTTCTCCAATCAAAAATCTCAACCCTAGGTCCAGTTCTGACCCTCTCCATAATTATATTGAAACTAATGGTATTGTGATCACTGGTCCCAAACTGTTCCCCAACGCATACCTCTGCCACCTGACCTGTCTCATTTCCTAACAGGAGATCCAGCACCGCCCCTTCTCTAGTAGGTACTTCTATGTATTGCTGCAAAAAACTATCCTGCACGCATTTTACAAACTCCAACCCATCCAGCCCATTTATAGAATGTGTTTCCCAGTCTATGTGTGGAAAATTGAAATCTCACACAATCACTACCTTGTGCTTACTACTAATATCTGCAATCTCCTTACATATTTGCTCTTCCAATTCTCGCTCCCCATTTGGCGGTCTATAATACACCCATATAAGTCTTGCTACCCCTTTCCCATTGACTACCCAATGACTTGGCCTCCATAGCTGTCTGGCAATGCATTTCACGGATTCACCACTCTCTCGGTAAAGAAATTCACCCTTATCTCCTGTTTAAAGGTATATCCTTTTATTCTGAGGTTATGGCCTCAGGTCCTAGATTCTCCCACTACTGGAAAATCCTCTCCACATCCGCTCTATCCAGGCCTTTCATTATTTGGTAAGTTTCAATGAAATCTCCCCCTATTGTTTTAAACTCCTGCAAGTACAGGCCCAGAGCTATCAATCGCAGTTCATACATCACTGGGATTATACTCGTGTACGTCCTCTGCTCCCTCCCCAACACCAGCATATCTTTCCTCAGAAAACTGCTCAGACTTTTCCAAATGTGGCCCCACCTCCAGTACCATATAAAGCCTCAGCAGTGGGTCAGAAATCAGTCAGTGGACAGTCAGAACCTTTTTCCCCATGATGGAGTAATCAAAAGCTAGAGGACGTAGCATTAAGGTGAGAGGGGCTAAATTTAAATTTTGCGTGGGGCAACTTTTTTCCCACAATGATGAGTACCTGTAATGTCCTTACGGTATTGGAACAGATTTAGGCCATTCAGCCCGTCAAGTCATTTGGAAAGTCATCTATACCTTAATTCTACCAAAGTGCTTAACTTTGCTGTGCTGTATTCCATTTGCAACTTCTTTGCCCACTCTCCCAATCTGTCCAGTCCTTCTGTAGACTCCCTGCTTCCTCAGCACATCCTGCCCATCCACCTATCCTTGATATCATCAGCAAACTTGGTCGCAAACCCAATCAATTCCATCATCCAGTTCATTAACATTTAAAGCGAAAAGTAGTGGACCCAACACGATCCCTGCTGAACATCACTAGTCACCGGCAGTCAACCAGAAAAATCCCCTGTTAAACCCCTGTCTCACGGTGCGAGTCCACCCACGAGTGATCCCGAGTTTAAAACAAATCAAACTCGTGGTAATCACGTAGAATTAACGTAGCGGAAACGTCGGAACTCGTAACGCTAACGGCAGGTACTCGTGATCGGGAAACTTGTTAACTCGTGAAAATCTTTCAACATGATGAAAGATTTCCACGAGTCAAATTTACTCTTGAAGTAAAAATGTTTAACTTTTAAACTCGTTGTAAGAACGTAGTAGCCCGTGAGTTTACCGTAGTAGCCCGTGAGTTTACCGTAGTGGCTCGTGAGTCTACCGTGGGCACTGTTTAAGTCAGCGGGACGGGCAGCATCTCTGGAGAGAAGGAATGGGTGACGGGATGACGTTTCCAAAATTCTGCTGCGTCTTTGTGTTACTCCAGCACTGTGTGTTCACTTTTTGTCAACCAGCATCTGCCCTTTCTTGTGTATGACATTATTTGAATCCGTGGCAGTTCACTGTCGCTCCCTTCAGTTTCCCAGGGGGTCGGGATGGGGGAGATGCTGCCTAGTGACAATCTCATTTATCCATCGAGTTCCGCTCTCTTTAAGGATTAATAGTAAGATTAAACGAGTACTTACCAGTATGAAGTTTGATCTGTATTTTATGAGGAGTTACGGTGAGGTATTACGTGAAGATCCCAGCCCAGTGCGCAGGTGCGGCATACTTCGAAGCAGCGGTGTGAAATCACAGGATAGACACAATATTTGAAGTAAGATAGTAAAGATCATGAGACATCAGTTTATTAGTTTGATCTATATATTGAGGGTGGGAGCGGAGGGCACGTAATACCTCACCGTAACTCCTCATAAAATACAGATCAAACTTCATACTGGTAAGTACTCGTTTAATCTTACTATTTTACTTCGGAGTCACGTGAGTGATTCCGTGAAGACTTCAAAGGTCTGTGATTTCAAACCGTGTAACAGTTTTTATTTCACTCACTGCCGAAGTTTTTGAGGAAGTGTTATCGTAATCAACCAGTGGGTCTGCTTTCACAAGAAACAGAAAGGTATTTGTTAACAATAACAACATAAAGAGCTCCCCTGAGTTTAAATTAATATTGCAGTTTGTAATATTCTTTCTGCAATTAAATCAGGTTTATCAACGGTTTATAATAAAAAATGTTCTGAACGTCGTTCCCTTGACCATTCTGCCGTATTGAGAATGTGGTCAACCGGGATGTCCATTCGTTCAGCCGCTGATATCAATGCTGCCCTAGTGGAATGGGATTAAAATGTATTATTATCTATTCCGGCAGCTTTCAGTACCTGTTTGAGCCACCTTGGAGTGGTTTGGCTCGTACCCCGTCTTGGGGTTTCTGTGGTTGACCCATAGGCTTTCCTCTCCCTCTAAGATTGTGGGTTGTGTCTATATATTGTAGTAGATGGGTCACCACACTCAACCTGGACTCTGGTGGGTAGGCCCGGAATCCCACCAGTGAATTGGGCGTTCCTGGTCCATAACCATATAACGATTACAGCACGGAAAACACAGGCCATCTCGACCCTACTAGTCCGTGCCGAACTCATAACCTCGCCTAGTCCCATATACCTGCGAGTTAGGTTTTTACCAGACCTAGAATATGAACGTGATGCGTCTGGGGTAATCACCATGTTATCCAGTCTAGTTTTATGGAGTGACTGGACTCTGTGAGCGTATACGAGAGCCATAAGCATGAGCGTTAGCAAGCTGAGGGATCTGGCTGGTGCCATTCTCTGAGATATGTCAATATCACACCGATATCCCATACATGGGTATACCTGCATGCTCTGCTGTCCTGCTGTTTTGGATAAGCAGACAAGGTGCTCCATGCTGTATTTACGGCACTGTAACTCACCTTTTGTTCATGGTGTAGATGTTCCAGGAACTCCAATACGTCAGTGGTTGAATAGTTTGGTATGTTGTCCCTGCGTCGTGGCAGTATTTACCCATGTTAGCTCTTGGTGACTGTTCGCAGGGATGCCGACATGGTGGTAATGGTTCCTTTGGATAATCCCAGTCCCTGGTAAGGTCTATTCTAACCCTGCACCCAGGAGTTTGATGTTTTTCTGGCATGGGTGGCTTATGCCTGATACTGGGTTGAGTCAGCAACCATGGTCCACTAGGGAAATCCATAGGTGACTCGCCCACCATGTCGTGATGAACTGGGAACCATGGCTGTGTAGGCCGGTCGGGCACGTTCAATATCTCGGAGACAGATCCCATCTGTATTGCGAAGTGCCCGACTGATGAGGCAGAAGGGAGGAAGGCAAGGCAGAAATTCCCCCTTCCAGCATGTAGGCATCTATCGCTGCTGCCTCTGATCTGGTTCCTAAGTCACATACATAGGTTACTGGTGATTCCGTCTTGTGCAACCAAATTGATATCTGGCTTTCAAACTGCTTAATACCTTTAGCAGATATCTTGGGTTTGACATCTATTCAATGTTATCATAAATTTTTACCCGTGACATGGTGTCTCCCACTGTGTTCTAGCTTCCTAGGACATAGGCAGCTGATAGTTAAAATGTCTTTTGACACACCATTGCCAGATTTGTTTGACCAATTTGTTGCACAATAATGATTTTTATGCTCCCCATATGGTTGATATAAGCCACCACCATAGTATTATCAATCCGTAACCACATATGTACGTGCTGCATTTGAAATGCATATGCTTTTTAGCCCAATAGGCGATCACCAATCCCAAGTAGTTGATGCCCGGTATGTGTAGTAACGATGTTTGTGAATTGGTCCATCTGTTACCTGTGCTGGATATGGAGTTTAGTTGCTCCCCAGCCTAAAGTACTGGCATCGGTTTTTAATAACCAAGTTGGGATTGGTGATGATAATAGGGCTGAAAACTATGCCAAATATATGTCTGCCCACCACCGTAATTGTGATATAGCTTCAGTGGGTACATTCATGATTTGATTATAGTGACCCAAGTACCTTGGCAAAGTAACAGTCATATGGACGGAATTGTTATTGAAGCCCAGATAATCCATGGTAGTTAACGCTTCAATTCTGGTTTATCTGGGCGTGGGATGAACCTCAGAGCTTTAGGGAGCTGTTTTGTAGCTAGAACTGCTGCCACAGCTAATTCATTTGTTTCCCCTAATATGAGGATATCATCCAATATATGCCATGATTATGCTTGTTTTCTTAATATTTTCATGGCCATTTTTTAATATTTATAATAGTTTAGGGCTGAGGTTAGACCATTGGGAATGCTCTATGCTCCCATAGTTGCCCTCACCGGGATATCCATTATCCAGGTAAAAAAAATTTAGGTATCTATAATGATCCTAGTGTATGGGTATAAGATAGTTAGCATCTTCCATATCAATGCTCCCCATAGGTATCCTTTGAAGATCAGATGTCTGGCAGTGACAAAAACCCGTCTCCATCTTAAAGTGTATATACTCAACAGATTTATTTAGTGATATTAGATCAATGATGATGCTACATTCACCATCTTTTGTAGTTTTGGTGAATATATTTGATACAAATTCCAATGGTTCATGTTTACTCCCATGATCCGTTTAGTAATGAGCCTTTCTAGTTCAGCTTGACCTTCTCACTTCTCTTTCTTAGAGGGAGAAAATGCCCTTTGGGCGCATTGTTGAACTGGCTGTAATATGCCCAATTTGAATTCATTTTTATCCACTAATACTGTTGAGTATATTTTAGTTATTTGTGACAGCATCCCATGCTTTATCAACAAGTGTAAATGCCCCCCCCCCCCCCCCCCCCCCCCCCCCCCCGCAGTTAGTAGAACACCCTTATTTAGTGTAAACTGGGAGGAACCAGACTACCTACCTCCATGTTTATTGTTTTTTCATGAAGGCCTAGTTTGCTGGTATGCTGGTGCTGTCGGTGGGGCGGCGCATTTTCCCACGGCTCCGCTCTGGGCCCCTGTCTAAAAAGAACTTTGGGGGTAATGTGAAGCGGTCGCCAGGCTTTCACCAGTCCTTGTTCGATATTGCTGGTGGATGCCGAGGGGTGCTGCCAGCTGGGTGTTGGATGCGATGTCCTGCTCGTTCCATGGCCTGCCCCATGAGGCGCACAGGTTTAGCTGCCTCTCTTCCCGCAGCAGCGGTTTGCATAGCTCCGTATATTTGGGGTTGCGGGCAGGTCTTATATGCACCAATGTCAGTCGAGTATCCCGAATTTGGGAACATCTTAGGCGTCAGCACCCTCGTAGTGCAACGGGATAGTCTCATCCTGGGAGAACCACCTTGGTGATCATGGCGTCTCGCCTGCCAGGTGAGTATGATCCGTGGAAAACGAGCAAAGGCGGTGACATCTTGACCCTTCTGTTAGGAGCTTCAGAATTCGCTGCTTTTAGCTCTTGTCTGCGAGTCTGCTGACCCAGCTGCCTGCGGATTTGCCTCTAGAAAGGCCTGCTCCTGCAGGGCTTTGTTGGGAAGATGGTCGCGTGGAGGAGCCATGTAGTGGCCCACGACACCCAGTAGCTCTGCTTGATCCTGCTCCCCTGGCATACTGCTGTTCTCGTCCGCCTGCCCAGCGTTTAAGCCAGCCCAGCCCTGGCCTCCTTAGCTAGCCTCAAAAGAGGGAGCAAAAGGGTGTGCTATAAATTGGAGGAGGCATAGCTCAAACTCCGCTGTTGCATCAATCCCTCGACAAGGGAGATGGCTAGTGCAATAGCACTGGGGTAGGAGTGTCAGCTCCCTTGGCATTCAGCCAGTGCCCCTTTTTTTCCTGGAGGTTTTGAACTCCATGACCTCCTCTGGCTTGGGGAGACAGACATACTTATTTTTGCTGTCTCCAACCTGTTCCAGTGTTGGAGGAAGTTGATTCCTATAGAACCTGTAATTTTGGTAAGATTTTTGTCTTACCTGTATTTAGAGGCTGCCTGCCGTTTTTCAGGCGGCATTGTAGCGGTTCCCGGGCGGCGATTCTCCTTGTCAGGAGTCTGCAGGGCTGCCGGTCGGGTTTTTAAATTTCCCGCCGGTCCGCTGCTGTTAACCAAACAGCTGTTCAGCGGACCGGCATCAGCGCAGCTCCCTGTCAGCGGTCCGCAGCGTGTGCGGTCCCGTTTGCGCCTTTCCCCCTCCACTGTCGGCTCCTTCGCTGGAGTCGAACGGGGGCCGCTTCCTCTGCTGCTTTGCTCCCCCTGGAGCAAAAAACCACAAGGCCCGATTAAGGTAAGTACTTACCTCACGTTCCTTGGTTGCGGGAGCGCCCGACTCCCGCTGGCCGCGTTGCACAGCTGTGCGATAATGCCGCACCTGCGCACTGGGCTGGGATCTTCACGGAATCACTCACGTGACTCCGAAGTAAAATTACTCAATATCCCGCCAATTTCTCTTCATTCGCTGTTATATCCGAGAACTGCTCCAGAACTCTTGGATTTGATATTTTTTCCTCCCAGGGGTAAAAGAAAAAACAAATGCACTTAAAGCACCAGGGGTGGGTTAGAGGCTTACGACCAACGAATGGGCCGATATCCAGAATTAGTCAAATATAACAAAAATTGGAGTACTGAATAATGACAGATTTGAGAGGTGCAGGAAGGAACTGCATATGCTGGTTTAAACCGAAGATAGGCTCAAAAAGCTGGGATAACTCCGTGGGACAGGCAGCGTCTCTGGAGAAAAGGAATGGGCGAGATTTTGGGTCAAAACCCTTCTTCAGACTGCAGTCTGCAGTCGCCTAGTCCATTTCTCCAGAGATACTCTCTGACCCGCTGAGTTACTCCAGCTTTTCATGTCTCTCTACGGATTTGAGAGGGTGAGATTCACTGCCAGACATCGTCAGTATATTAAATTATATTAAGAGTCGTTTCACATGACCGTAGTCAAGGAAACAGCAGTGTACCAATAGTCCGATTATTGTAACGGTATAGCAAACACACCACTGCTGTCCATTTTTGGTGTTTCATATATTTGTTCTTCCCCCCCCCCTTTTCCCTCTTCCCCACTTTTCCCTCCCAACTCCAGTCCCGTCCCGACCCCTTGGGAAACTGAAGGGAGCGACAATCAACTGCTACGTATACAAATAATGTCATACACAAGAAAGGGCAGATGCTGGTTGACAAAAAGTGAACACACAGTGCTGAAGTAACACAAAGACGCAGCAGAAATTTGGAAACATCATCCCTATGACCATTGTAACATTGTCTTTCTTACATGCCGATTGTGTAATCCTAATGTCATTTGTGCCTTACATCCTGACTACGATGCCGAGGCCAGTAGGTATCTCCCATCGGGTTATTTTTACCTTTGCAGTTTCTTAACTCTACCCACAGGAATCTATATCATTTGATCCTAGGTCACTTCTTGCTAAGGATTGGATTTCATTCCATAGCAACAGAGCAATACCTGCCGTCATTACCAGAGGATGTGTATCCGTAGCTGATCAGCTCCAAGCTCTGTTCCTGTCAACCATAACTCTGTGATACGCACACCGTTCTACCTGACAATTTCTAATGGTGCTATAAGCTCATTCACCTTATTTCATAATACTACATGCATTTAGTAGATGTAACACCTTCAGTTCTGTATTCACACTCCATTTCTCAAAATGGTCCCCATGTTGTCTCGCATTAGACTCTTATCCCTTTCCAAACTTTCTGTCCTATTTCTTATTCTGGAGACTTTGGTAACTTCTCCAACCTTCATGCTTAATTTTATCCACACTTTCTAATCTGTTGAATCCACCCTATGCCAGTTGTTCGTGGCCCAGGTAGCAATGCAGAGATTATTAACTTTTTGGTTCTGCTTTTTAATTTAGTTCCTAGTTGCTCAAATTCCCTCAGCAGAACCTCTTTCCTTGTTTTACCTATGTTGTTGCTACCATAATGGACCACGGCAACTGGATCTTTCCCCTCCACTCTAAATTCCTCTGCAGGTCAAAGGAGATGTCCCAAACCCAGGCAGCAGGCAGATAATTCAGGACTCTTGATCCTTGCAACAGGGAATTGTGTCTATTCCCCTAAATATAATTTCCCCAATTGCAACTAGGTGTCTCTTTTGCCCCTCCTCTTGAATGATCCACTGAGCCATAGTTAGGTTGCTCATCTTCCCTTCCACTCCAATCTCATCCACACAGGGAGCAAGACTCTCAGACCTGATAAGGGCCTGTCCCACTCTGTGAATTTTCTCGCCGACTGCCGGCGTCATTGACTGATGTACCAGGTCGCCGAAAAAGCATCAAGTTGTACGACAAGCTACGACACAAGCTGCGACAATTTTAATCCGGTATCACAAATATTTGGGACCTGGGACAACCACAACAGCGACAATCTACAACAATCTATGACGGAACCAGGGGCGGAATAAGGGGTAGGGCATTTAGAATGGAGATGAGGAAAAACATTTTCTCACACAGAGTTGTGAGTCTGTGGAATTCTCTGCCTCAGAGGGCAGTGGAGGCCGGTTCTCTGGATACTTTCAAGAGAGAGTTAGATAGAGCTCTTAAAGATAACAGAGTCAAGGTATATGGGGAGAAGGCAGGAACGGGGTACTGATTGTGGATGATCACAATGAATGGTGGTGCTGGCTCGAAGGGCCGAATGGCCTACTCCTGCACCTATTGTCAATTGACATCCTGCGACTGCACAGACATCAAAGAATGACAACCGAGGCCAACATACGTCCACCCTCGAAACGATACGACAAGCTACGCCACTGTCTGCGATGTCTGAAGCCAACAGAAGACAAGTAACGTCATTTTGATCCGTATCTTGACACAGGCACTGTCACCGGTTGACGTATGATGACGCAGGTTGTCGCAAAAGGAATTGGCTGAGGTCATGATCTTGCGACATCGTTCGTCACCTTGCCTCATCCTGGCGACAACCTCAGACAGGAGATGACAGGCAACGTCAAGCACACTGTCGCCGTAAGGTTTTGAACATTTCAAAATACAGCGACGACAAGAAAAAAGTGAGGCCACTTGCGGAGACGGCTCACGACAACACAGGCGTCAGCCCGCGTCAAGTCCCAACCATGAGGTGACAGCCTATTTTTCAGCTGTCGCCGAAGAAAGTCACCAAGTGGGACAGGGGCTTCAGATAAGCTCAAGAGCGCAGGCTCCGCCAACACTTTTTATTAATTTTTTTTTTATTCTATTTATTCCGAACAAGTAAAGACATTAAAGACATTAATAGTAACAAAATCGAAATTATCAAACAATTGGACATTACAATCAATATTTACAAGCAATGAAAAGAACAAAAAGCAAATTTCCAATGTCCAACTCTGTGTCTGTACAAGCTCGAAAAGGAGTGAGAAGAAGAATAACTTATTAAATCTCACCCCTTTCCCCCAACACTTCTACCATATTTAAAAATCAATTAATTAATAATAATAATACTACCCCAGGCAATTTCCCATAATACCTACAGACATATATATACATACAACTATTATACACATACAAACTTCATATATGAAGTAACCAAACATAAGTAAACAATTGTAAAGCAATAGACAAACATTAGTTTAGGTTAGTTTATTTTTGTCACGTATACAGAGGTACAGTGAAAAGCTTTTGTGTTTGGTATGTTATCCAGTCAAAAAGACTATACATGAAGATGATCAAGACATCCCTAAATATAGATCGATTCAATGGATGGGTGGTTGGCTTGTGTGATGGTCTGGGCTACGTGCAAAACTTACTGCAATTTATTGCGGTCTTGGCTGGAGCTGTTCCTAAACCATGCTGAGATGCATCCCGATAAAATGCTTTCTCAGCGCAACCGTCGATGTTGGTGAGGGTTGTTGTCCATTCCTAACACTCACTGTGTTTAAAAAAAATGTGCCTCACATATTTCTTTAAACTTTGCCCTTCTCATGTTAAAGCTATGCCCTCTTGTATTTGATTTCTCCATTCTGCAACAAAGATTTTGACATGTAGATACGTACGCTATCTGTGTGTCTCATAATTTTATACATTTCTATCAGGTCTCCCCACAACCTCTAGTGTACCAGGGAAAACAATCCAAGTCTGTTCAACATCTCCTTGTACGTAATGCCTCTCTGCACCCTCTCCAAGCCTCCACATCCTTCCTGTAATGGGGGTGACCAGAACTGCACACAGCCCTCCAAATAAAGTTCCATTGAATGACCATCAATAGTAATAGACACAATTTTCCAGTCTGTTTATTTTAGAGTCATGGAGCCATGCAGCACGGAAATAGGCCCTTTGCTCCTAATTGCCCATGCTGACCAAGCTGCCCCACCCACACTAGTCCCGCCTGCCTGCGTATCACTAAACATTTCATAGTCATAGAGTGATACAGTGTGGAAACAGGCCCAATTTGCCCACACCGGCCAACATGTCCCAGCTACACTAGTCCTACCTGCCTGTGTTTGGTCCATATCCCTTCAAACTTGTCCAATCCATGTACCTGTCCAACAGTTTTTTCATAAACATTGGGATAGTCCCAGCCTCAAATACCTCCTCTGGCAGCTTGTTCCATACACCCATTACCCTTTGTGTGAAAATGTTACCCCTCAGATTCCTATAAAATCTTTTCCCCTTCACCTTGAACCTATCTCCTCTGGTCCTCGATTTCCTGCCAATTGCAAACAGTATAGAGCAAGTGCTATTCACATCTCAAATGTTGGGACGTGAATTTCACAAGGGTTAATTTCTGGTCCTTAAACAATCGTCATGCAGGGTTCACTTGGAACAATGTATGAAGTAGATTTGGTACAGTGGAAAAATACAATACATGAGCCAGGCTTAATGTGTCAACATGCAGAAATCTACGTCTCTTACCTAGAATTGGCCACAGCTCAATGACTGACAACTTACAGAATTTCATGTAGATGCAGGACATGTTTAAACTTTACACTTTAGAGATACAGCCAGAAACAGGCCCTTCAGCCCACCAAATCCACGCCAACCAGTACGATCACCATTTACACTAACCTATACACATTCGGGGCTATTTCACAACTTAGCAAAGCCAATTAACCTACATACCTGTACGTTTTTGGAGTGCGGGAGGAAACCAGAGCACCCGGAGAAAACCCACACGGACACAGGGAGAACGTACAGACCGCACCCATAGTCAGGAGCAAACCTGGGTCTCTGGTGCTGTGACTTCTACCATTGCCATCCCATGTTCTGAAAACAATTCCAGTAATGATCATGCAATTAAAAACACATCATTAATAATTGTTCTGAAGAACAATAGTAAATGCTAGCACTAAATAGCACTGATCAATAGTGTGTAAGCACCTTGACTCTTTTACAAAGTAGTCTACTTTTCATAGACATTTTGACCATATGTTTTAGAGAAATTTGATTCATAGAATATAGAATAATACACAATTAATGGCTTTCAATGACTGTGCCAAACTTGATAAACTATTCTCTACTGCATGTGACCCATCACCATTCCTGCATAATTCATCTGCCTATCCAGAACCCTCATAAATACCACTATCATATCTGCCTCCACCACAGCTCCTGACAATATATTCCACCCACTACTCTCTGTGTTCAAATAAACTTCCCTCAAACACCTCCTCTAAACTGTGCCCCTCTCATCTAAAGGCTGACCCCTCTAGTCTTTGAGATTTCTACCCTGGGGAAAAAGGTTCTGATTGTCTACCTTGATCATCTTATATACTCTATTGGGGTTCCCCTCATGCTCCAGAGAAAACAATCCAAGTTTGCAACATCTTATAGCTAATACCCTGAAATCCAGGCAACATTATGGTAAACCGCTTCTGCCACCCCCGCCAAACCGTGTTATGGGGAGACCAGAACAGCATACAATTCACATTTTTCATTCAGTGTATTTTATGAATGTGATTGTAGTGTAATCTCCCTGAATATACCCACGAAACATGAAATTGAAATCAAATTATTTTATAATGTCTCCTGACCTCAGATTGATAAGAACATTTTAATTACAGAACTTGATGACGACAAATGTAAAATAAAACATTGTGTGGAATTGAAAGAAACGCAGCTTTCACTGGCCATGTTGCTTCATTCACAATGTACTCTTGCAGTGCGCCACAGTTAGCTCCTGACCTGGTTCTTGCATCATGTCTTGAATATATCCAGACCACCCCTAATCCTTCTGGGGGGCAACACACGGATAAGGTTGAATGAGCTGGTGTCCAGCCTGTCATTTTCATTGTACACTTGTGAAATTAGTATTTGAATGTGGCATTAAACGATTCGATGATTCAGACACCAGTGAAAGATTTCACATCAGTTGGCACATATAACCATATAACAATTACAGCACGGAAACAGGCCATCTCGACCCTTCTAGTCCGTGCCGAACACGTATTCTCCCCTAGTCCCATATACCTGCGCTCAGACCATAACCCTCCATTCCTTTCTCGTCCATATAACTATCCAATTTATTTTTAAATGATAAAAACGAACCTGCCTCCACCACCTTCACTGGAAGCTCATTCCACACAGCCACCACTCTCTGAGTAAAGAAGTTCCCCCTCATGTTACCCCTAAACTTCTGTCCCTTAATTCTCAAGTCATGTCCCCTTGTTTGCATCTTCCCTCCTCTCAGTGGGAAAAGCTTATCCACGTCAACTCTGTCTATCCCTCTCATCATTTTAAAGACCTCTATCAAGTCCCCCCTTAACCTTCTGCGCTCCAAAGAATAAAGCCCTAACTTGTTCAACCTTTCTCTGTAACTTAGTTGCTGAAACCCAGGCAACATTCTAGTAAATCTCCTCTATTTTGTTGACATCCTTCCTATAATTAGGCGAGCAAAATTGTACCCCATACTCCAGAATTGGCCTCACCAATGCCTTGTACAATTTTAACGTTACATCCCAACTTCTATACTCAATGCTCTGATTTATAAAGGCCAGCACATGCTTTCATGGAATCCATTACTCGCTCGACAAAGACAAACTTAAAAAATAAATGCAATAACTTTCCTTTTGGTGGATGTTGCTGTATGTTACATGGATGCTGTGTTTATATCTTTAAATCACTGTACTTCAGAAGTAGCTCATTAAGTGCTATATGTGTGGTAATTTATATTATGAATGATAATTTCCTTTTCTCTTTTACAGATGATAGTTGGTAACTTTACAGTGATCGTTGTTTCATGATAAAGAATCTTCAAGTGTTGGAGGTGTCACTAACCACAAGTACTTCCAAGAAAACTGATCTACCTCAGTTACTTCACTCCTGTGGATCACCTTATACAGGTTGTTGTGATGTACACACTGTTGCCTTTTTACAATGGTTGCTATGAAAGTATCCAGCAAGCAGTCCAATGCAGGTATTTGGGGATACTGTTATCTATCTTAGTTGCTGTTGTAAGATCTGGATATTTAAATTTAACAATATTTTTATACAGTTATTGTACACAGTTCTGTGCTGTGATTGCACAGTGAGTTCGTATTTTGTATTTATATAAATCTTGTGCATTTATCTGTACATTTTGTATTTTATCTTTTTGCAATAATAAAGATTCATTGAAATACTGGCAATCTTCTTCCTTACTTCAATAAAAGCTGCCTAATCTTCTGCAGCTGTCATTCATAGACAATTTAGGTTCAGGGGTCCAGTTATGTCATGCTGTATTAAAAAGGTGGTTAATATGGTTAAAAAATAAAGTGGTTACTGAGTTAATGCTGAGAGAAATATGGAAGGCACTATCCCTGCGACACACCATAGTCACAGGCTTCCAGTCCAAAAAACAACCTTTCACCACCACCCTCTGCTGTAGCCAATTCTGTATCCAGTTAGCTCTCTCCGGATCCCATGTGATCTAACCTTCCAGCACAGCCTATCATGCTGAACCTTAACAAGGGCCTCACATGAGTCCATTTAGACAACATCTACAGCCTTGCCTTCCTCAACCTTCTTGTTTATACATAGAACAGTGCAGCACAGGAACAGGCCCTTTGGCCTACAATGTGCTGAACATGGCACAAATAAGTTAAACTGTTCTCATCTGCCTGTACTTGATCTGATTCCCTCTATTCTTTGCACTTCCGTGTGCCTGCTGGAACAGTACGCAATACACCAAATGCAATGTCATCAAAGTCTTATAGAGTTGCTTCATGACTTCCTGACCCTTATACTGGATATAACAATGAATACAAGTATACCATACATCCTCTTTATTACCCTATCTACTTGTGCTGCCACCTTCCGTGAGCTATGACTCCAAGATCCCGCTGCACATCAATGCTGATAAGGGTCTTGCTATTAACTGACTACCAGCCCTTGACATTCAACGTCCTAAAGTGCAACACCTCACACATGTTTGGTGCTCACAGGCAAACGGTTTGTTTGTATGTATAATTGATCGGAATAAATTGAATCATGATGGAAGTGACAGCCAAGGGTTTGTGTCAAAAGGAACTGCACTTGCTGGTTTATACCGAAGATAGACACAGACTGTGGCACGGTGGCGCAGCGGTAGAGTTGCTGCCTTACAGCGCTTGCAGCGCCAGAGACCCGGGTTGGATCTCGACTACGGGTGCTGTCTGTGTGGAGTTTGTACGTTCTCCCCGTGACCTGCGTGGGTTTTCTCCGAGATCTTCGGTTTCCTCCCACACTCCAAAGATATACAAGTATGTAGGTAAATTGGCTTGGTAAATGTAAAAAATGTCTCTCGTGTGTGTAGGATAGTGTTAATGTGCGGGGATGGCTGGTCAGCACGAATTCGGTGGGCTGAAGGGCCTGTTTCCACACTGTATCTCTAAACTAAACTAACTGCTGGAGTAATTCAGAGGGTCAGGCAGTATCTGGAGGAAAAAGTTTAGTGATGTTTCAGGTCGGAACGGTTCTACAGACTGAAAGTAGAAGGGAGGGAACCGGAGGCAGGTAAAGGCCAGAACAGATGACCAATAAAAGCCGGCAACAGATGACCAATGAGGGTTGGAGCTTAGAATGGCCCATACACCCCAATCGTATGATGTGCATTTCTCTCGTTGCTTGGGCAGCTTACAACCCAGCGGTATGAACTTCGATTTCTCCCATTTCAAGTAACCCTTGCTCTCCCTCTCTCTCCATAACTTCCCCACCCTGGACTTCCTGCTAGTTCCACTGTTCGCACCCTTGTATCCTTTCATTATTACCTCTTCCCAAGCCAACAATGGGCCATTGTGGGCTCCAACCATCTTTGGTGATCTACTGCCGGCACTGATTTACTCTGGCCTTTTCCTACTTCCAATTCCGTTCCCTCTCCTTTCTGCCTGAAGGAGGGTCCTGATCCGAAACGCCACCACTATGGCGGGCGAATAAGCAAGCCACGCGTGGTGAAACGAAGAGATCTTTATTAACACAGTTAAGAGATGAGCACATTGTAAAGAGATCATGTGAATGGGGGCTGGTTAGGGGTTCATTATATACACCCCTAAATCCCGTGACAACTCTTTCCCGCCAAACCCAGTCACCTGACTCTGTCCCCGCTTGCTGAGGGTTCTCACAGTAAGTGGCCTAACCACCAGGTGGCGCCACATTACCCTGTATCTCCGGAGATGCTGCCTGACCCGCTGAATTACTCCAGCATTTTGTGTCCATATTCACAACCAAGAGTTTGGTTGCCATGGCTATTTCCAGCGGGGTAATTGACTGTCCCATGTGCACAGAGAGAACACGGAGAAGTGACAGTGGGAAGATGAGCCTTGCCCGTAGACAAGGTTTAGCATTGGGAAGGTCAGGCTGGCAGAGGAACAGTTTACAGAAAATGTAGGGTTTTGTTTGACAGTAGGAGCTACAATAATTGCAAGATTAAATGCACAATATTGTTCAGCAAATTATTGAAGTTTCTGTCAAATTGAGATTGTGTGCAGGAGCGGAGTAACTGGCCCGTAAACCTATTCTGTCTTTCTGTATGATCAATCGCGTCCTCAAAGCCACTTTATTTCCCAAACCCCGTGAGGATCCCTGCGAGCCACCAGCAGACCGGCCTCGCCCGCTGCGGACCGGGAAGCTGCGCTCAGGGACCTGGCACAGCAGGAGTCAGCGAGGGCGGTCGAGGGGAGAGAGGACAGTCACCTCTTCACGGCAGAAGGTCACCCCCGCCGTGCCTCGGCCCTGCCCTGACAGCAGGCCCGGCTCACCCGGCAACAGAGGAGGGAGTGGGACGGAGGGGCGGTAAACAGACGGGCAGAGAGAGGCAGTGCTGGGTCTCGACCGTGGAGTGGGCCGCTGGAGGCCCTGCAGCAGCCTGGGACTTTGTTGGCCGCGAGCCTAGTGACTAGTGGGGTACCGCAAGGCTCGGTGCTTGGACCGCAGCTATTTACAATATACATCAATGATTTAGATAAAGGGATTCAAAGCAACATTAGCAAATTTGCAGATGACACAAAGCTGGGTGGCAGTGTGAAGGATGCTATGAGAATGCAGGGTGACTTGGACAGGTCGGGTCAGTGGGCAGATCCATGGCAGATGCAGTTTAATGTGGATAAATGTGAGGTTATCCACTTTGGTAGCAAAAACAGGAAGGCAGATTATTATCTAAATGGTGTCAAGTTGGGAAAAGGGGAAGTACAACGGGATGTGGGGATCCTTGTTCATCAGTCACTGAAAGTAAGCATGCAGGTACAGCAGGTGGTGAAGAAAGCCAATGGCATGTTGGCCTTCATAACAAGAGGAGTTGAGTATAGGAGCAAAGAGGTCCTTCTGCAGTTGTACAGAGCCTTAGTGAGACCACACCTGGAGTATTGTGTGCAGTTTTGGTCTCCAAATTTGAGGAAGGACATGAGGGAGAGCAGCGTAGGTTTACAAGGTTAATTCCCAGGATGGTGGGACTGTCAAATGCTGAGAGAATGGAGCGGCTGGGCTTGTATACTCTAGAGTTTATGAGGATGAGAGGGGATCTTATTGAAACATTTAAGATTATTAAGGATTTGGACACGCTAGAGGCAGGAAACATTTTCCCGATGTTGGGGGAGTCCAGAACCAGGGGCCACAGTTTAAGAATAAGGGGTAAGTCATTTAGAACAGAGGAAACACTTTTTCTCACAGAAAGTTGTGAGTCTGTGGAATTCTCTGCCTCAGAGGGCGGTGGAGGCAGGTTCTCTGGATACTTTCAAGAGAGAGCTAGATAGGGCTCTTAAAGATAGCGGAGTCAGGGGGTATGGGGAGAAGGCAGGAACGGGGTACTGATTGGGGATGATCAGCCATGATCGCATTGAATGGCGGTGCTGGCTCGAAGGGCCGAATGACCTAATCCTGCACCTGTTGTATATTGAGTCACGCCACCAGGCGGCAGGTAGCTCTGCCCGAGCTGTCATCCTGCCCCTTTTCCGGGGTTACGTCTGCGCCCGGGTGGTATTAGGCCCGACGAGCCCCACAGGCCTCCCAGGGGACAGCGGAGAGACAGTGGGAGAACAAAGGGGGACCTGGTGTGGGTGGAGGGGTGGGGAAGGGTACACTCCGGTTTAGAATCCTCTGCCCAGGGGATAAGCGTGCGTTCGAGTGAAGGCGCTGTGCACATGGCAGCCAGACAACAGTCGCTTGTCTTTTTCTTTTTACTTTTTAATTTCAAGTTTTCCGTGTACCTTGTTGTGTTCGGACTGGCAGACACTTTCTGTCCGGGGATGAATAATGTTTTACAGTCTTGCTTCATTTAAATAAACATTTGCAAATTCATTTGTTCTTCCCAAGTATGTTCTCACATTGTGCTTCATCTGCCAACTTCACGCCACCCACTTAAACTGCCCAGAATATCTCCCTATCAAAAGCATCTACACAAGACGCTGCCTCAAGGAATCCTCTCACCGCTGAGATTGCTGCACAGAGAAAATATTGATAAAACAAACGGAATCATATTGGCTGCACCTAGAGCAGACATAAGCAAAATGGAGCAATATTGGTCAAGAGCTGAGCCTATACAGCAGGAAGAAGAAAAGATATTTACCCCTTACAAGATTCAATTAAATTATAGCTGATGAATCCATCAATCTCTCTTATCCATTTTTCTCCCTCTGGTGACTGAGAGCAAAATCTGTCTCGCAATCACCTGTACTTGTCAAGGCACCTGTAATATAACATGTTGCCAATAGAGCAGCCCGGTACCTGATCAGAAGTATTATCATGGTGTCTTTTGATATGTCTTCATGAATAGCGAAAGGCCTGGATAGAGTGGATTGTGGAGAGGATGTTTCTTCTAGTGGAAATCTTGGACCAGAGGGCACAGCCTCGCAATAAAAGGACATGCTTTTAGAAAGGAGATGGGTGGTAAATCTGTGGAATTCATTGCCACAGACGGCTGTGGAGGCCAAGTCATTGGGTATTTTAAAAGCGGAGATTGACAGATTCTTGAAAGTACGGGTGTCAAAGAATGGGGTTGAGAGGGAGAGATATCAGCAATGATTGAATGGCAGAGTAGATGTGATGGGCCGAACGGCCTAATTCTACTCCTAAGACTCATGAAGTCATGAACCTTTTCTCTCTAGCAGCCCTGGATATAGGTTATGACAAGGCCGGCCCTCTCTGGGCATCGTGTTGGGAGATGCCCATTGATTGAGCTTTCCCTGTGCCCTCCTTGGAAGATGATTGCGTTATATCTGGGCCCGGCATTGAACTCATTCAGGAGCATCCGTGTATCCCCTCTGGATATAGTTTGCAGGATTTGCAATCCGTGTCTGCATCCAGAGGCTCCAGTGTGGGAGTGCTTTGGCTGCTTCTGTGTTGGAGTGAGCCACAGGGTCAGAGGCATTCACTTGTTACATCAACACCAGAATGATTCATTCTTTTATGGTGAAACCCAACTGTATTCTTCTTTCAGTAATCCCTTCCAGAACAATGTTCAGAGTTGGACATCTATTTTCCATTTACAGTTACAATTTAGTGCATGGTGATGCAGCAGTAGATTTGCTGCCGTGCAGCGCCAGACCCCGGTTTGATACAGGTGCTGTCTGTACGAAGTCTGTACGTTCTCCACGTGACCTGCGTAGGTTTTCTCTGGGTGCTCCAGTTTCCTCCCACACACCAAAGACCTACAGATTTGTAGTTTAATTGGCTTGGCATAATTGTAAGCTGTCCCTTGCAGGCCCGTATGAAGCTTTTCAAAAAGGGGGGTGGCATGGCAGGATTACAAAAAATTTAATGTGAAATAATTCGAGCGCATCACGAAACATCACGAGCATGAAGCGTGAAGTCCCTGAATGCCGGGGTCCAGGACCCGCTTAAGGGCACTGGAAGCTCAGGGGTTTTAGATGCTCTCTGATGTATTCTGAGCCTTATTTTGGAGCATTTTTGCACCAAATTTATGACCAATATTTCAGAAATTAACAGGAATCTGAGGTAGCTTTTTCACACCCTTCGTGCTGGGTGTATGTATGTAACAAGCTGCCAGAGGAGGTAGTTAAGGCTGGGACTATCCTAATGTTTAAGAGACATTTGGACACGTACGTGTATAGGACAGGTTTAGATGGATATGGGCCAAACGCGTGTGAGTGGGACTAGTTTAGATGGGACATGTCGGTCGGTGTGGGCAAGTTGGGCTGAAGGGCCTGTTTCCACACTGCATCATTCTATGACTAAAAAGTGAAGAAGAAAAATGCATGTAGATAAGTAGAGCAGATTTGAAAGAGGAGTGAAATGTAAAGGCAGAGAGAGGTTTATGGGTGGAAAGGAACATAGGAAAGGAGGGGGGAGAGTGGGCTTGGGCAGATGGGTGAAGGGGACAAATAGTCACAGTGCTGGAGTGTGGAGAACAACGACGTTGTGACATATCACAGTGCTGGAGTAACTCAGCAAGTCAGGCAGCATCTGTGGAGAACATGGATAGGTGACATGTCACAGAGCGCTGGAGTAACTCAGTGGGTCAGGCAGCATCTCTGGAGAAAAGGTATAGATTATAGTTCGGGTCAAGACCGTTCTTCAGTAATATTCATGATGTGACATGCATAAACATTCCTGAATGTTACCCAAACCATCATGAGCTACTTTGTTACAGTGCTTGCCCTCTCCTATAACATCTCCGCTGCCTTGGGTGATGCAGGACAGGACACAAGCTTTGGGACACGGTGTGAAGCTGTTGCCGTCTGTCCCAGCCTGGTAAAAACCTGGATGGAGTGGATTTGGAGAGGGTGTTTCCACTAGTGGGAGAGTCTAGGACCAGTGGCCACAGCCTCAGAATTAAAAGACATTCCTTTAGGAAGGAGATGAGCAGGAATTTCTTAAGTCAGAGGGTGGTGAAATGTGGAATTCATTGCCACAGACAGCTGTGGAGGTCAAGTCACTGGACATTTTTCAGGAGGAGATTGATAGATTCTTGATTGATAGGGGTGTCGGAAGTAATGGGGAGAAGGCAGGAGAATGGGTTTGAGAGGGAAAGATAGAGTCATAGAGTGATACAGTGTGGAAACAGGCCCTTCGGCCCAGCATGTCCCATCTGCACTAGTCCCACCTGCCCACGTTTGATCCATATCCCTCCGAACCTGTCCTATCCATGTACCTGTCTAACTGTTTCTTAAATGTTGCGATAGTCCCTGCCTCAACTACCTCCTCTGGCAGCTTGTTCCATACACCTACCACCCTTTGTGTGAAAAACATGCCCCACAGATTCCTATTAAATCTTTTGTCCTTCACCTTAAACTTATGTCCTCTGCTCCTTGATTCACTTACTCTGGGCAAAAGACTCAACCATATCTATTCAATCATGATTTTATACACCTCTATTAAATCATCCCTCATCCTCCTGTGCTCCATGAAATAGAGACACAGTCTACTCAACCTCTCCCTATAGCTCTGGCCCTCTAGTGCTGGCAACATCCTCGTAAATCTTCACTGTACCCTTTCCAGTTTGATGACATCTTTCCTATAACATGGTGCCCAGAACTGAACACAATACTCTGAATGCGGCCTCACCAACTTCTGATGCAACTGCAACATGACCTCCCAACTTCTATACTCAGCCTGACCCGCTGAGTTACTCCAGCACTCTGAAACGTCACAGAACAGGGCAAGATTAGCAAGTTTGCTGGTGATACAGAAGTGAGTGGTTTTGCATATAGTGAAGATGGTTGTGAAAGAATGGTTGATGGTTGCATGGTTCCTTGAATGTCGTGTTGCAGGTATTTTGTAAAATATAAAAAGTATTTTGGCACTTTGGTCCTCATCAGTCAGAGTATTGAGTATAGAAGTTGGGAGGTCATGTTGCAGTTGAATAAGACATTGGTGAGACCGCATTTAGAATATTGTGTTCAGTTCTGGGCACCATGTTATAGGAAAGATGTCAAACAGAAAAGAGTTCAGAGATCCCCATCCTGGATCAGTCCAATCAGGGTTTTGTCATCCACAAACTTGAGAAGCTTGACAGAGGTGTCTGTGGAGGTGCAGTCATTGGGTGTGAAGTGGTGATTGGTGTGAAGTGGTGATTGGAGTGGGGTGGGTGGAGAAAGGCCCAGTCTTTGCAGACTGAGGTCAGGCTGTGAGTGGATGTGAACTGTTGGTTGGGGTGGGAAAGGGTCCACTCTTTTCATACTGGAGTCTTGCCTTAAGTAGGTGTGAAGTGGTGAATGGGAAGGAGAGGATGCAGGGTCCATTCTTTGCAGACTGGGGTCTGGCTGTGTTTGTTGGGGAGGGGGTTTCAGGGTTACATTTCTGATTTTCAAACCTGCAGTAAAACTCATTCAGGTCGTTCGTCAGCTGACGATTGTCCAAAGAGCGCGGGGGGCTTTCCTCATAGCTGGTGATTTCTTGCATGCCCTTCCAAACTGAAGAAGAATCTTTAGCTGAGAACTTGCTCCTCAACTTCTCAGAGTATCTTTCCTTGGCAGCTCTGATTCCTCTTCTCAGCGCTTTATCGATGAGACTATCTTTTAACTCTTTAACGATTAGGCTATCGGCTTGACGCATATTTGCCCCCCAACCCCCCCCCCCCCCCGATCTCGAAATGGAAATGTTACATCTGTATAAAATGATCCCATTAAAATGTGTATTTATGTCACAAACTATGGAATTCATATTTTTCAGTATTATTATCAAGGAAAAGAAAGCAGTTCCAATTGTTTGATATTATTTGATATAGTTTAATATTATTCATATGGAGGAGAAAATATAATAGCTCTAAAACCTACCTTAATTTTGCAATCTCAGTCTAGATAATCCCCCTTTCCCTCTCCCATCCCCCATCTCTCTCTCCTCTCCCTTTCCCTCTCTTTCTCTCCCCCTCCCCCCTCTCACATACCTCCTCTTTCTTGCGGGGGGGGATGGAAGATGAAGGTGGCGTGGGGCCACCTGGGGTGGCGTGGGCCCAGCGGGGGTGTTGTGGGGGGAAGATGGCTTGGGGCCCGGTGGCAGGGGGAGGTGAGGGGAGCGGGCTCCGCCGCAGCGGCGTCTGGTGTTGGGGTTACAGCCGTTGGGTTCAGATTCACCCACTCCCGCCCGGGGATGGGAGAACAGAGAACTGGCCATTTCCAAAGAGGAAACGTTGATTTTTTTTCCCCAAATTCTTTTTGTTTTTGTTTTTGTTTTTTTTGGTGACTTTTTTCTTAGGGGGAAAAAAAGGGGGGGTGCGGTCGCACCCAACACACCCCCCTTCGGACGGCAATGCCTTGTGTGTGTAGGAGAGTGTTAGTGTGTGGGGATTGCCGGCGCAGTGGGCCAAAGTGCCTGTTTCCACTGTATCGCTAAACTAAACAATTTTGTAATAAATTCTAATTGTTGTTATCTGAAATGTTCGATATAAATCCTATCTTTAATGACACATGCATTTAATCTAGAAACCATTATGTTGAAGACTGAAGTATATTTGTTATGTTTATGCTTTTTCCTTAATTTAATTGATATTTGTTTCATAACGAAAGCTAAATGTTTTTGCATTACTGGGGTCGAGCGTCATGTTCAGTTTTGTTTAGTTTTATTTCCGTTAATTATTGTCATGTGTAGTGTGTGGGGAAAGCCCATTTGTTGCATGTAATCTAGTCAACGAAAAGACTGTACATGATTACAATCACCAGTTCACAGTTCACATGTAAAGGATAAAGGGAATAACTTTTTATGCAACGTAAGGCCCAGTAAGGTCCGATTAAAGATAATCAGAGGGTCTACAATGAGATACGTGGTATGTCAAAAAAAACCTCTCTAGTTCAGGAGATCCTTCACCCCTGCAGCTATTAGATTTTATAATTCGGACCGCTAGGCTGTAGGGGGATGCATTTTTGCAATTTTTAATTTTTAATTGTTAATTATTGGTCTTTTTAAATATTTATTGCTCTCAGGTAGTGTCCAAAGTATGTATTCTATGTATTTTCTGTCTGCATTCGTTTTGAATCTGTGGGTTTGTTGGTTGGGGGCTTCTGGACATCTGAATTTCCCTGAGGGGATCAATAAGGTATTTATTATTATTATTAGTTGGTGGTAGGACGGTTCAGTTGCCTGTTAACAGCTGGGAAGAAACGGTCCCTGAATCTGTTTCAATGCTAGTTACCGTGATATTCTTTTTTTTCCCCTGCAGTTCAGTAACAATCCTATTATACACTGGGCACAATCATACTCAAGAACAAGAGTGTAAACTAGTAGGTGACACTGAGGCAGTGCACAAGAGTCACCACATTTCGATTCCTGTACTCTTCGGAAAGGGAGGTGCCGTAGTAGTCTGGCGTGCTAATCGCTACCTTGAGACCAGGCACCAGCTCTAAGACACCTCCTCATACCTACCCCTTGCCCATGACCCCACAGACAAACACCAGGCCACTATCTTTCAGTCCGCATCGGATTTCATCACCTCTGGCAACCTGCCCTCCACAGCCTTCGACCATCATTCCCCAGCCCCGCACTGTCCACTTCTAGCTCGTCCATAATATCCACCCACAGCAGTGGCCTGACTGACCCATCGTCTCTGCCTGCTTCTGCCCCACTCATTTCATCGCCACAATCTCCATGCAACCCCAAACCCCTATCAAATCCCTTCTCCTCTACGTCACAGACACATCGCACACTTGTCAACTCTTTCATAACGTTCAGTGTCCAGTCCACTCATCTTTACACGAAGGTCCAGTCCCGCTACCCTTCCCTCCGCCACCACAACTGTCTCAAGGTTCCCCATTTTGTCTTTGAACAAGGACCCAACCAGTTTCCCTCCACGAACACTCACCACCTAATGGAACCTATCCTCACCCTCAACAACTTATCTTCTGACTCCTCTCACTTTCTACAAGTTAAAGGTGTAGCTGTGCGCACTTGCATGCATCTCAAGGCCACCTCTCCCCAGATACTGTCCCCTGCAACCGCAGGACACGTCACACCTGTCATTTATACCTCGTGCCCCAACTCCCTGCAAGGACCCCGACAGTCCTTTCAGGTGAGGCAGAGGTTCACTTGTACCTCCTCCAACATTATCTGCTGTATTCCTTGTCGTGGGTGCTGTCTGTACGCAGTTTGGGCGGGAGTTTGGGAGCTCCGGTTCCCTCCCATGTCCCTCGTTTGTAGAATAGTGCTAGTGTAACAGGGATCACTGGTCAGTACACACTTGATGGGCCCAAGGGCCTATATCCGTGCTGTATCTCTAAATTAAACTAAACAAAACCATCTCTTCTCTGCTGCACATAATCCGTGCTCCTCCATTTCCTGTATATCCATGTGCCCGTCCAACAGACTCTGGTGCCACCTTGAGGCAGTCAGAGGATCAGCAGAGGCTGTAGAGTGGAGTGTGGTCTGTGGTCTGCCCCGTCACCCACACAGAAGATTCTCATAGAAACATAGACAATAGGTGCAGGAGGAGGCCATTCGGCCCTTTGAGCTTCAATATGATCATGGCTGATCATCCAAAATCAGTACCCCGTTCTGACATTTTCCCCATAGCCCTTGATTCCTTTCCCCCTAAAAGCTAAATCTAACTCTCTCTTGAAACCATCCAGTGAATTGGCCTCCACTGCCTTCTGTGGCAGAGATTTCCACAGAATCACAACTCTCTGGGTGAAAAGGTTTTTCCTCATTTCAGTCCTAAATGGCCCACCCCTTATTCTTAAACTGTGACCCCTGGTTCTGGACTCCCCTAACATGGGGAACATTTTTCCTGCATCTACCCTGTCCAATCCTCTAAGAATTTTAAATGTTTCTATAAGATATCCTCTCATCCTTCTAACTTCCAGCGAATACAAGCACAGTTCTCATACTTTCCTCGTGTGTCAGTCCCGCCATCCTGGGAACCTACGCTGCACTCCCTCAATAGCAATAATGTCCTTCCTCAAATTAGGAGACCAAAACTGCACACAGTACTCCAGGTGCGACCTCACCAGGGCCCTGTTCAGCTGCAGTTGGGCCTCATTGCTCCTAAGCTCAAATCCTCACACAATGAAGGCCAACATGCCATAAGCTTTCTTCACTGCCTTCTGTACCTGCATGCTTACTTTCAGTGACTGATGTACAAGCACACCCAGGTCTCATTGCAGATAATAATCTGCCTTCCTGGTCTTGCCACCAAGAACTCCTCCTTAGTCATGATGACTGGCACTGCTTTTAAAAATATTAATTGCCAGGTAACTAAATATATTTAAAAAAAACTAAAGCAAATGAGTAAACTTTGCACAATTGTTGACCCATCAGACTAACCCTACAGTCGTGCAGCGAGTAGTGTTGCTGCCTCACTGCGCCAGAGTCCCGGGTTCAATCCTAGCCTCGGGTGCTTCAGTTTCCTCCCACATCCCAAAGTTGTGCAGATTTGTAGGTTAATTGGCCCTCTGTACATCGCCTTTAGTGTTTTGGGAGTGGATGAGAAAGTGGAGCAACATAGAGCTAGCGTGATAGGTCGGCTGAAGGACCTGGTTCTCAAAACTAAACTAATCAAATTTAACTTTAGACAGGAGAGAGGGGTAAGCACTAAATAAGCTTTGTTCATCAGGGTTAAAAGCCATGTGTGATCAGACAGGGTATTTGATGTAGTTAGGGCAACATTTAAAGAGTTGCCCGATTTTGACAGAGCTAAAAGGTTCAACAAAATAGAACAGCACGTCATGCAGATAAAGATGGCTGTAGGAAGAGTCTTAAGTGGAACCCAAACACTAGTTTGCATAAGTTGAAGTGAATGGCTTGAATATGACTATTGATTATTTGCAAACAATGATTTCACCAGCGAGCAATACATACAAAATGGCAAGTCATTTTTGCAGAATAGTCTCATTGTGCTCCAGGGACCCAGCCTGGTGATATGCTTTAATAACACACTGCTGCATTGAATTGGGGAAAGCTAACACGGATGAAATGAAAATAGACTTTATGCTATTGCATGACAAATTACTTTCCACATGCTGCCAACCAAAAGCACATCAGCATTGTTCATGCACTCGCTAAAAGAAGAATCCCAAGTGAAAATAGATCCATATTGTAGTTTAGTGCACTTGCAGAAGTCTTGGGAAAGACTGCCATCTACTGGAGATAGAAACAAAGAACTACAGATGGTGGTTAATACAAAGTGCTGGATTAGCTCAGCGGGACAGGCAGCATCGCTGGAGAACAGGACTAGATGACGTTTCAGGTTCAGGCCCTTCTTCAGACTGTCTTGAACCGAAACATCACCGATCCATGTTCAGCCTGAAGAAGAGTCTCCACCCGGAACGCCACCCATTCCTTCTCTCCAGAGATGCTGCCTGACCCGCTGAGTTACTCCAGCATTTTGTGTCTATCTTCGATTTAAACCTACATCTGTGGGTCCTTCCTCTACCCATCTCCTGTGGTTCTCGATTCCCCTACTCTGGGCAAGAGACTCTGTGCATCTACCTGATCTATTCCTCTCATGATTCTGTACCCCTCTATATCATGTTGCCATTCGGGTTCATGCAGGTGTGGCCATTCTGGGGGAGTCAGCGGGCACGCCGGCTCTGCCACACCATGGGCCGCCGTCAACCAAGCCACCCGTCCACATCCACACGCTCGGTGGAACAGGAGCTGAGACTGGGAACTGTACCGCCCTTGCCCCCACCCTCTGCAATTGCAAACAACCCCACTCTCCTGCTGACCTAACCCACCCATCCCATCCCACCCCACCCCCCCCCCCCCCCCCCCCCCCACCTTTCCCTCCCAACTCCAGTCCTGTCCCGACCCCCTGGGAAACTGAAGGGAGCGACAATCAACGGGGGGGGGGGGGGGGGGGTCAGGTTAAACAGCTGTGCATGGAGCCGTGTATAACTGCCTGGGCAGCCTGAGGGTGGCAGATGCACCCTGCCCATGGAGTGGTCGCGGAGAGACTGCGGGGGGAGTACCTCACTCTGACTGTGATAGGGAGAGACAGAGGCGCACACGCGCACACACACACACACACACACACAGTGTGGAGTTCCTCTGACTGACTGACTGACTGTGTGTCGGTGTGGGGGGTGGGACAGAGAGAGAGAGAGAGAGAGACACACACACACACACAGGCAGCGGGGAGTACCTTTAACTGTGTGTGTGGGAGAGAGAGACAGAGGCACACACACATACACAATGGGCAGTGTGTACCTCTGTCTGTGTGTGTAGGGAGAGAGACACACACAGAGACAGTGTGAACCTCTGACTGTGTAGGAAGGAGAGAGGGGGAGAGAGACAGAGAGAGAGAAAGAGAGAGGCACAGAGGCAGTGTGATGAAGGGAGTGACAATCAACTTCTGCCAGCCTGCTGAGTTAAAGAGTTCCCACGGTAGACTCATGATACACTAAGGTAAACGCACGGGCCATTACGTTCTTACAATGAGTTCAAATGTTTCAATTCTTAACCACAAGAGTAAATTGACTCGTGGAAAACTTTAAACATGTTTGATTTTTTTCAAGAGTTGATAAGTTTCACGGGTACCTGCCGTTAGCGCCACGAGTCTCTAAATTGCGTCCACGAGTTCCGACGTTACAGCTACGTTAATCGTACGTTATTACCACGAGTTTTAACTCGGGGTACCTCGTGTGTCAACTGGCACCGTGAGACAGGGGTTTTACAGACAGTGAGGAAGTCTGTCAGAATATACAGCGATATATCGACCAGCTGCAGGAATGGGCAGAGAAATGGCAGATGGAGTTTAATCTGAGGAAGTGTGAGGTGTTGCACTTTGGGAGGTTGAATATAAGGGAAGAGTATACAGTTAATAGCAAGAGCCGTTACAGCATTGATGTGCAAAAGGATCTTAGAGTACAAGTTCACAACTGGACGAGTAGATAGTGTGGTATAGAAGGTGTATGGTATACTTGCATTCATTGTTAGGGGCATTGAGCATAAGAGTCAGAAAGTCATGATGCTGCTCCCTAGGACTTTGGTTAGGCCGCATTTGAAGTACTGCATGCAGTTTAGGGTTGCCGATTGTCCCGTATTAGCCGGGAAATCCCGTATATTGGGCTAAATTGGTTTGCCCTGTACGGGACCGCCCTTGTCCCGTATTTGACTGCTACTACTCAGGTCGAGGGGACTGTCGTGTAGGAGTGTTGCGTCCGGCACTGCTTCACCCGTCCCAACATAGTGCAGCCCATGGAGTGCAGCAGCAGTGCCTCGCCCTTGGCCCCGTTGGTCGGCAGCCCGGCCAGCTGTACGACCTTCGGACCTTCGCTTACCGCCGACACCACCCCTCATTATCGCCGATTATCTTACTACCACTATCTTACCGCCGATTATCGGGTCATAAGTTGGATGGGGTGCCAGACTTTGCACGTGATGTCACGTGGCCCGGGCCAAAACTCCCCAGCTGGCCCGCTGGCTGGGCTTTGTGTGCAGTCCAGCACCCGGGCCAACTCATCATTCACCTAGCCACAGCCGAGTCGGTCAATGAATTGCCGTTGGGAACTTGTCCCTTATTTTGACCTATGTCCCATATTTGTGAGTGAGAAAGCTGGCAACCCTAGTGCAGTTAGATACATAGGCAATAGGCGCAGGTGTAGGCCATTCTGCCATTCGAGGCAGCACTGCTATTCAACGTGATCATAGCTGATCACCCATTACCAGTACCCCGTTCCTACCTTCTCCCCATACCCCTTGATTCCACTAGCCCCAAGAGCTCTATCTAAATCTCTTTTGAAAGCATCCAGTGAATCGGCCTCCACTGCTCTCTGAGGCAGTGAATTCCACAAATTGACAACTCTCTGTGTGAAGAAGTATTTCCTCATCTCAGTTCTAACAGGCTTACCCCTTATTCTTAAACTATGGCCTCTGGTTCTGGAATCCCTTAAACATTGGGAACATGTTTCCTGCATGTAACATGTATAATCCCTTAATAATTTTATATGTTTTTATAAGATTCTCTCTCATCCTAAATTCCAGGTGTAGCTCACCAGGGCCCTGTACAACTGCAGAAGGATCTCTTTGCTCCTTTACTCAACTCCTCTTGTTATGAAGGCCAACATGCCATTCACTTTCTTCACTGCCTGCTGTACCTGCAAGCTTACTTTCAGTGACTGATGTACAAGGACATCCAGGTCTCATTGTATTTTCCCTTTTCCTAAACTGACACCATTCAGATAATGCTCTGCCTTCCTGTTCTTGCCACCAAAGTGGATAACCTCACATTTATCCACATTATACAGCATCTGCCACTCACCCAACCTGTCCAAGTCACCCTGCATCTTCATAGCATCCTCCTCACAGTTCACACTGCCACCCAGCTTTGTGTCATCTCCAAATTTGCTGATGTTACTTTTAATTCCTTCATCTAAATTATTGATGTGTATTGTAAATAGCTGCGGTCCCAGCACCGATCCTTGCGGTACCCCACTAGTCATTGCCTGCCATTCTGATAGGGACCCATTAATCCCTACTCTTTGTTTCCTGTATGCGAACCAAAATTCTATCCATGTCAGCACTCTACCCCAAATACCATGTACTCTAATTTTTCCCACTAATTTCCTATGTGGAACCTTATCAAAAGCTTTCTGAAAGTCCAGGTGCACTACAACTCATTCCCTGCTGCCTTGACGCATTGTGGCCGGGAAGGGAAGTAGCTTGGGTGGCTGCGAGCGGTCGATGGGACCGGACTGTGAAACCGACCGCCATCTCAGCGTCTTCTGCCGGCCCGCTCCCATCTGGCAGTGCGGGCGGTGGAGGTAACTCCTGTGTCAGCGCGATCAATGGACCAATTGAGGCTACTCACGCTGACACAGGACTAAGCTCCACCGCCCACACTGCCAGAGGTGAGCGGGCTGGCAGAAGGCACTGAGATCCCGGTGGCAGCTCGCAGCCACCCGAGCTACTTCCCTCCCCAGCCACAATGTGGTGGTTTCGTGCCCGGAGCGCCGCGGCAGCGGTGAGTGAGTGAGTTACTGGCATGATCCCCGACCCCCTCCTTCTCAACGCTCCTGCCCTCCCTGCAACTTTACCCCTGGCCATACGCTGTTTAAGGAACTCTCTCCCCCAATTGGTCCCTTGAACTAATATTGTCATTCAATAAGATCACAACTGATTCAACTTGTCCCGGTGTGCTCCCGTTTTTCCCATCATCTCTCCACCTGCCATCACCCTCCACCCCCCACCCATTCATTCATTCAGAATGGAGGAGATCTGGAAGCCTTTGGAAAATTAAATAGTCACTTTATTTATTTATTTATTTGAGCATGAGAAATTCTATGCCCGCCAGCCTTCTTTCCAAATTTAGCAACTCAAAATGGGGGTGCGTCTTTGATGCAGGTTCGTCTTTATTGCCAGGAAATACGGTACTTTATTAAGAGATATGGCTTTTGAAGACTTTATAAAAGCCGACTAACTGCCTACCCGGAGTAATTACTTACGGCACATGCCTGGGGCCCCCTCTTTCTCCCCCCCCCCTCTTTAACAGTTCAAGGTCGATTCAAACCCCTCGATTAGAGGGGGCGAAGTTGAAGTTGCCGTTGCGGGAGCTCCCTGAAAATCAGTCTCCCACCAGGGACCTGCGAGCTCCTGACTCCACCGTCCACAGGGCCCGCGGCCGAAGCTCCGAAGTCGGGGCGTAGCCGCAGCACCACCACAGCCCCCGTGATCAGTCAGATGGTAAGTCCACAGGCTCTACGACTGGAGCCCTCAGGTTGGTTCCGGTTGGAGGCCGCCAGCTCCACAATGTTAGGCCCCAACGACAACGGGGACACGCCAGGGAAATGTCGCATCCCCCCCTTCAGGGAAGAGATTAAAAAGTTCCCCGCCCCCACATATACACACAGTTAAAAATAAACCAAAAACATATACCCAACAGAGACAAAAAGAAAGAAAAAGACAGACGGACTGCAGGCGAGTTGCTGCCACAAGGGGCCACCCACATCTATGTAACAAAAACAAGGATCACTCACATTCCCTCTCTCCTTTGTCCCATCTGACATCAGGCAGCAGATACAATTTTGAAAGCACACACCACCAGATTAAAGGCAGCTTGTCACCACGGTTATGAGACTCTTGAACGGAACTCTCAGAAGCTAGAGGTGAATTCCCAATCTTCCAATCCACTTTATTGTGCTCCTTGCACTTTCTTTTAATCTGCACTTTGTGCAGTTGAAACATGATATTCTGTACTCTTCTCTTCTGAATGACTTGATGTATCTACATTTGATATGATCGCCTGGATAGCAGCACAACACTATCTCAGAGCATGGACAATCCAGGAAGACAATTCTATTGGTTCTCAGACAGCGTTAAAGCTTGCAGGAGAGGGAGAACAGGACATTATAGCCCAATATCAACAGTAGGGACAATGTTGGAATCTAGTGTTATTGAAATGGTCCACCACGTCATTATTAAACAGCATTACCCAGGGGTAATGCATGGGCATGGACTGAGGATTGGTTTACAGATAGAAAAGAGTAGGAATGAGTGGTTAATGTTCAGGTTGGGAGTGCTCCAGTTGCACCCTGCTCATGCATGATCTGCAATGTTTTGGACAAGGGGAGTCACAGCTCCGAAACAGGCCCTTCAGCCCATGGAATTCGCGCAGACTAATGATCACACTGTGTACTAACATTTTACTACATACTAGGGACAATTTTTACCAAAGCCAATTAATCTATAAACAGTACCTTCTCTGCCTGCTTCAAAGTCTCCACTATTGTCCCTTTACCCAAAAAGGCAAGGATTAGAAACATAGAAAATAGAAAATAGGTGCAGGAGTAGGCCATTCAGCCCTTCGAGCCTGCACCGCCATTCAATATGATCATGGCTGATCATCCAACTCAGTATCCTGTACCTGCCTTCTCTCCATACCCCCTGATCCCTTTAGCCACAAGGGCCATATCTAACTCCCTCTTAAATATAGCCAATGAACTGGCCTCAACTACCTTCTGTGGCAGAGAATTCCACAGATTCACCACTCTCTGTGTGAAAAATGTTTTCCTCATCTCGGTTCTAAAAGATTTCCCCCTTATCCTTAAACTGTGATCCCTTGTTCTGGACTTCCCCAACATCGGGAACAATCTTCCTGCACCTAGCCTGTTCAACCCCTTGCAGCCTCCTAGCATCCTCCTCACAGCTAACACTGCCCCCCAGGCTTCGTGTCATCCGCAAACTTTGAGATATTGCCTTCACTTCCCTCATCCAGATCATTAATATATATTGTAAATAGCTGGGGTCCCAGCACTGAGCCTTGCGGTACCCCACTAGTCACTGCCTGCCATTGTGAAAAGGACCCGTTTACCCCTACTCTTTGCTTCCTGTCTGCCAGCCAGTTCTCTATCCACATCAATACTGAACCCCCAATACCGTATGCTTTAAGTTTGTATACTAATCTCTTATGTGGGACCTTGTCGAAAGCCTTCTGAAAGTCCAGATATAACACATCCACTGGTTCTCCCTTATCCACTCTACTAGTTACATCCTCGAAAAATTCTATAAGATTCGTCAGACATGATTTACCTTTCATAAATCCATGCTGACTTTGTCCAATGATTTCACCACTTTCCAAATGTGCTGATATCCCATCTTTAATAACTGATTCTAGCAGTTTCCCCACTACCGATGTTAGACTAACTGGTCTGTAATTCCCCGTTTTCTCTCTCTCTTCCTTTTGAAAAAGTGGTGTTGCATTAGCTACCCACCAATCCTCAGGAACTACTCCAGAATCTAAAGAGTTTTGAAAAATTATCACTAATGCATTCACTATTTCTGGAGCTACTTCCTTAAGTACTCTGGGATGCAGCCTACCTGGCCCTTGGGATTTATCGGCCTTTAATCCATTCAATTTACCTAACACCACTTCCTGGCTAACCTGGATTTCACTCAGTTCCTCCATCTCATTTGACCCCCGGTCCCCTGCTATTTCCGGCAGATTATTTATGTCTTCCTTAGTGAAGACAGAAGCAAAGTAGTTATTCAATTGGTCTGCCATGTCCTTGTTCCCCATGATCAATTCACCCGTTTCTGACTGCAAGGTACCTACATTTGTTTTAACTAATCTTTTTCATATCTATCTGAAGTCAGTTTTTATGCTCCCTGCCAGTTTTCTTTCATAATCTATTTTCCCTTTCCTAATTAAGCCTTTTGTCCTCCTCTGCGGACTCTGAATTTCTCCCAGTCCTCTCGTTGGCTGCTTTTTCTGGCTAATTTGTATGCTTCATCTTTTGTTTTGATACTATCCCTGATATCCCTTGTTATCCACGGATGCACTACCTACCCTGATTTATTCTTTTGCCAAACTGGGATGAACAATTGTTGTAGCTCATCCATGCAGTCTTTAAATGCCTTCCATTGCATATCCACCGTCAACCCTTTAAGAATCAATTGCCAGTCGATCTTGGCCAATTCACGTCTCGTACCTTCAAAGTTACCTTTCTTTTAAGTTCAGGACCCTTGTTTCTGAATTAACGATGTCACTCTCCATCCTAATGAAGAACTCAACCATATTATGGTCACTCTTGCCCAAGGGGCCACGCACAACAAGACTGCTAACTAACCCTTCCTCATTACTCAATACCCAGTCTAGAATAGCCTGCTCTCTCGTTGGTTTCTCTACATGTTGGTTTAGAAAACTATCCCGCATACATTCCAAGAAATCCTCTTCCTCAGCACCCTTGCCAATTTGATTCACCCAATCTATATGTAGATTGAAGTCACCCATTATAACTGTTTTACCTTTATTGCACGTATTTCTGATTTCCTGTTTGATGCCATCCCCAACTCCACTACTACTGTTAGGTGGCCTGTACACAACTCCCACTAGCGTTTTCTGCCCCTTAGTGTTTCGCAGCTCTACCCATATCGATTCTACATCCTCCAAGCTAATGTCCTTCCTTTCTATTGCGTTAATCTCCTCTCTAACCAGCAACGCTACCCCACCTCCTTTTCTTTTCTGTCTATCCCTGCTGAATATTGAATATCCCTGGATGGTCAGCTCCCAGCCTTGGTGCCCTGGAGCCATGTCTCCGTGATCACAACTATATCATAGTCATTAATAGCTATCTGCATTACTGGTCTTAATGACTACAGGCCTGTCACACTGACCTCTGTGGTCATGAAGATCCTCAAAAGACTTGTGCTGACCAAGCTGAAAAATATCACAATCCCCCTGCTGGACCCTCTGCAGTTTGCATATCGGGCCAATAGATCTGTAGATGATGCAGTCAACCTGGGCCTACACTTCATCCTCCAGCACCTAGACCACCAGGGGACCTAGGCGAGGATTTTGTTTGTTGATTTTAGCTCTGCATTCTACACCATTATGCCAGAGTTACTACACTCCAAACTTTCCGAGTTGACTGTGCCTGAACCCCTCTGTCAGTGGATCACCAACTTCCTGACAGACAGGAAGCAGCATGTGAGGCTGGGAAAGCACATCTTGGACCCGCAAAACCTCAGCATAGGAGCACCGCAAGGCTGCATACTCTCCCCTCTCCTCTCCTCTACACCAATGACTGCACCTCCACAGACACCTCTGTCAAGCTTCTCAAAGATTGGACTGATCCAGGATAGGAAGGAATCTGCCTACAGACAGGAAGTGACACAGCTGGCGTCCTGGAGCCATCGCAACAACCTGGAGCTCAATGCTCTTAAGAGAGTGGAATTGATTGTAGACTTTAGGAGAGCTCCTCCTCCCCTCACCCCACTCACCATCATCAACACACAGTCACATATGTGGAGAATTTTAAGTTCCTGGGAACCATCATCTCCAAGGACGTTAAGTTGGAGGCCACCATCGACTCTCCAGACAAAAAGGCACAACAGAGGATGTACTTCCTGCAGCAGCTGAGGAAACACAATCTGCAACAGGCAATGATGGTCCAATTCTATACGGCCATCATAGAGTCTGTCCTCACCTTCTCCATCATGGTCTGGTTTGGCTCAGCCACCAAGCACGACACCTGGAGGCTGCAGCGAATCGTCCGATCAGCTGAGAAGGTTATTGGCTGCAACCTTCCCTCCGTTGACAAACTGGACACTGCAAGGGCCAGGCAGCGAGCGGGCAAGATCATCTCTGACCCCTCGCACCCTGGGCACAAACTCTTTAAATCACTTCCCTCCGGAAGGCGACTCCGGACTGTCAAAGCCTCCACAATCAGACATATAAACAGCTTTTTTCCACGAGTAGTAGCTCTACTCAATAACCAAAAATGTGTAGCCTCCTTTTGCTCTGGTATTTTATTTAATTCACATGTTTAATCAACAATGTTTAATGTTTTATGTGTCATTCCTAACTGTCACTGTATGTCATGTTGAAACTTGTGGGCGGAGCACCAAGGCAAATTCCTTGTATGTGAATACCTGGCCAATAAACTTATTAATTCATTCAAATCTGTATATCTTTGGAGAGTGGGAGAAACCAAAGCATCCAGAGAAAACATACAAACTCCGTATAGACAGCACCCTTAGTCAGGATTGAACCTGGGTCTCTGGCGCTGTAAGGCAGCCACTCTACTGTTGTGCCACCTTGCCGCCCCTCAGGTGTCCCAGTTTGGGATATGGAGCCAGGAAGCAGGGTGGACAGTGAGGATGAAAATTAAGATGGTGATCACAGATAGTGAATGGCTGCAACTTGCTGAGAATAAGGAGGACACATCAATAGGCTTTTAGATATTAATGAGAATCCATTTATTGAGGAATAATGCAGGGAAAGGGTTCCTCAATAATGAGGAATAAGTGGCAGGGAAAGGATTAGCTGTGACTTTGTTCGATGGTATAGGATGCAGGGGTGGCTCCATGAACTACTGCTGCTGCCTTTTCAATTCTATTGAAAGCACTGCCTTTCAGTTAGAGATGCAGCATGGGAACAGGATCATCGACCCAGCAAATCTTCAGCAACCATAAAACACCCATTCATTTTACATTAATCGCACTTCTTACTCTCTCATCCTCAGTGTGGGCCAGATTTGGAGCATTTTGTTCAGTTTTGGTCATCCTGCATCAGGTGTTGCCAACATTTATGAGGATATTCCCACGACTCGGGGGCCTGAGCTACGGTGAGTGGTTGGGTAGGGTCGGGCTTTCTACCTTGGAGCACAGAAGGATGAGGGTTGGTCTTATTGAGGTGTTTCCAGATCATGAGGGAATACATAGGGTGAAGACACAGACTTATACACGAGTTGGGGAATCAAGAACCAGAGGACAAAAGTTCAAATGAGTGGGCAAAGATAGGGAGCCGAGGAGCACCTTTTTCCACACAGTGAGTGGTAGGTGTATGGAACGTGCTGCCAGAGGGAGTAGTTGGGGCAGGTGCTATAACAACATTTAAAAGACACTTGGACAGGTACAAGGATAGGAACGGTTAAGAGGGATATGGGCCACATGCGGGCAGGTGGGACTAGTGTACATGGGGCATCCTGGTCGGCAACGGCAGGTTTCCATGCTGTATCATTTTGACTCCAAGATGGCAGCATGCATACCGATCAAACAGAGTCAAAGTGTTATGGCACAGAAAGATCCAACTTGTCCATACTGACCAAGATGTCCCATCTAAGTTCACCCATTTTCCTGCATTTAGCAAATATCCCTCTAAACCGTACCAGCCCGAGTAGCTGTCCAAATGTTTTTATTGTACCTGCCTCTACCTCGTCTGTCACTTGTTCCATATATCCACGACCCTGTATGAAAAGGTTGCCCCTCTCACCTTAAACCTATGCACTCTGGTTCTTAATTCTCTAACAATGGGGGGGTAGGGGGAAGTACCCTGCATTGACCCTATCCCCCCCACATGATTTTATACACCTCTACAAGATCTCCCTCAGCCTCCTGCACCCTTAAGGAATAAAGGCCTAGCTTGCCCCAACCTCTCCCTATAGCCACGTAAAATTTATCTGCAACCTTTCCAGCTTAATGCATCTTTCTTACAATTGGCTGACCAAAGCCGATCACAATGCTCCAAGCACGGTCTCGATATGTTGTTCAACTGTAACATAACGTCACAATCTCTATGCTCAATTGAGCAACAAAAATATATACAATAGCTGTTGGAACTCAACCAGTCATCAGGCACCATTTTTGGAGATATGATGTTTTGGGTCAGGACCTTCTTCAGACTGATGAGTGTGAGTGATGGGAGAAAGATACTTATCTGGGCATAATCTGTGGTAACATTTATATAGTATCGACACACTAATCTATATCCTCCCTATTAAAGAATTAAATGCAAATGCAAGACTACAGAGTACTACAAATAATTAACTTTTTACTGCTGATTGTATAAAGCACACATAGTATGTGGCAGTAAAATGGAGGAAGTTCAAACAGAGCAACTGATAAGTAGATCACTTGCTTCATGTCCATATTTGCTAGCCCTCTTTAGTTTAGTTTGGAGATACAACATGAAAAAACAGGTCCTTCGGCCTACCGATTCCACGCCAACCAGCGATCACCCATATACCAGTTCCATCCTACACACTGGTGTAAATTTTCAGACGCTGAATAACCTGCACTTCTTTGCAATGTGGGAGGAGTCCAGAGCAGCTGGAGAAAATCTACATGGTCCCAGAGAACATACAAACTGTATCGACAGCACCCAGAGGCAGGATCGAACCAGGGGCTCTGGTGCTGTAAGGCAGTAACTCTACCGCTGCACCACTGTGCCGCCTGCTACGGTGCCCGAGATGCTGTGAACTAGTCCAGCACATTGTCTTCAAGTAATAGGTGGATATAGGTGAGGAGTGGTGCAGATTGGTGCTTGCTGCACATTCCTTATGTCACTCATACTACTGGTCCGCTGACAGGCTTATTAGTGAGCTCTCTCTCTCTCTCCAAGTCAAGTCAAGTCAAGTTTATTTGTCACATACACATACGAGATGTGCAGTGAAATGAAAGTGGCAATGCTCGCGGACTTTTGTGCAAAAGACAAACAACAAAACAACCAAACAAATTATAAACACAATCATAACACACATATCCAGTAGACTAGCTGAATGCATGTTGGAGACAAAAGCACCTTTGTGTTACCCATGCTCCATCATAGTTGATGATATACTTGTTGCTGGATAAACCATTCAAGAACACGATGCGAATTTAAAGAAGGTTCTAGACCGCGCTTAAGGAATCAACCTCGTTAAACCCTCTAAAGTGCAAATTCAGAGTAAATGAGGTGAACTATGTTGGCCATGTGTTCACTAAAGATGACTATCAACCGCTGATCAGCATCTTGAACAAACCAATACACTCCAGGATGCCTTCAACAGATGTTGCGACAACTTCAGAAGTATGACATTGTTCTAACCTACAAATGAGCCATGTTCATACTTGGTCAATGCCAATGCGGCACCTTCACAGTAGTCAACATTTCCTGCCTGTGAAGGAGCCAGCAGCACCTCCGTACTATCCTGACCACACAAGTTTACTTCCATCCACATCCAGCGGCATCGGCCCCGACTGCACCAGCACGACAACCTGTTTCTGATCCGGTTACTTTGCCGATGGTAACGCCACCTCGACCTGTGCCAAAGTCTCCTGATTCGTCACCATGAGTGCCTTTTCAATCTCCAACACCTATTTCACCACCGAAACTGTCCCCAGTGACAGGAGATGCAGGACTGTACCGTCCGCGTGCTGGTCATGTTTGTAAGCCCATCGTAAAGTACCCGGGCTATGTTTGAACTTCCTCCAGTTTACTGCCACATACTATGTGTGCTTTATACAATCAGCAGTCAATTTTTAATTATTTGTAGTACTCTGTAGTCTTGCATTTATTTTAATCCTTTAAGAGGGAGGATATAGATTAGTGTGTCAATACTATATAAATGTTTCCACAGATTATGCTTGCTGCACATTCCTTATGTCACTCATACTACTGGTCCGCCCACAGACTTATTAGTGAGCTCTCTCTCTCTAGTAGACTAGCTGAATGCATGTTGGAGATGAAAGCACTTTGTGTTTCCTCCACAGTTGCTAATAAGGGTTATGGATTCTAATCACTATGTGTGAGTCTGATCACTATGTGTGAGTCTGATCATTTTCTACAGAGGGTAATGAATGTGACAAAGGCTAGAATACACTAGAGAAAAGGGGATCAGATAAGGAGGAGTAAAATGTAAAGCTATATTTGGAGGGAGGGAAGACACAGGTGAAAGGCCCGAGGAAAGAGGAATCATAAAAGGGATTGGAGATAAGCAAGCGCAGGAGGGCAAAGAAGGTGACTAGGTTGACAAAAGTGAAGGAATTGCAGATTTTCCAGCATCTGCAGTTCCTTCTTGAACAAGGTGACTAGGTTTGTGGGAGATGGCGGAGAACTGGGTGCACACATCAGGGCAAGCTAAACTGGAGAATTCAATATTCATACTGTAGACACAAAAAGCTGGAGTTACTCAGCGCGACAGACAGCATCCCCGGAGAGAAGGAATGGGTAACATATCAGGTTGAGACTCTTCCAGCTCTCAATATTCATAGTCGGGCTGCAAGCTGCCCAAGCAAAATATGATGTCCTGTTCCTCCAGTTTGTGTGTCCTCACTCTGGCAATGGAGGTGGCCCACGACAGAAAGGTCAGTATGGGAATAGAAAGGAATTAAAATTGTGCAAGTGTCTGGCGAACAAGTGGCCTAGTCTATGCTTGTCCTCTCCGACGTGATCCCCTTTACATCAGGACCACCAAATGCAGTGGGCAAGGTTGGAAGAGGTGCAGATGAACCTGTTTCACATGGAAGAGTTGCTGGGGTCATGAGAAGGAAGAGAGTGTGGTGTAGGGAGGGACATCTCCTGCAGTAGGGAGAGGGTGGGTCAGGTGGGAAGGGAGGGAGAGACTAGTTGCAGAGTGCTCTCTACAGAAAGCAGCAAGTGGTGGGTTCACGTTGAAGGTGGGAGAAATGTCGGAGAATGCTGGTGGGTGAACGGTCTTTATTTGTGTTGCCAATTTATACTTAAATACTGACGGATGAAGGCCAGTGTGCCAAAAGCCATCTTCACCACTGAACCTGCGATGCTGGGAACTATATACGTGTACTACCCAGATTCCCTTTTCTCTATAGCACTCCAAGGCCCTGCCGTTCACCGTACAGGTCCGGTTTTTACTTCCCAAAATGTAACACACCACACATATCCAGCAACCATTCCTCAGTCTACTTGCACAGCTGAGCAAGATGCTGCTGTAATTCATGATAACCATTTTTACCAATTCTTGATTTACCATTCTATTTTAGTGTAATCTGCAAACTTACTAATCATGCCTTGTACATTCCCATCCAAATAATTGAAACAGATGACAAACTGCAATGGATCCCCGACTGATCCCCGAAGCACACCACGAGTCAATAAGTGCAGGAGAATGGCGTTGAGGGAAAGAAAGATCAGCCGTGATTGAATAGTGGAGAAGATGCCATTTACTCCTATCTTATGAACATTTCCAATTCAGAGGTTAAGATTTTTCTACTTAAAGCACAGAACTTGCAAATGAACATCTGAAATTTGAGATTAGTGTGCAGTCTTTATACAGAAGGAAAATGGGAGGATATTAAAATCCAAGGCTGAAGATGCTGCATTCAATTTCTCATCCCGTTAACTTTGTTTCAATGAAGACATTAAGTGTAGCAGGATCCCTATCAGAACAATGCCTTCAACGTAGTAAAATTAACAGTCATGCACATTTGATTATATGCTGGCAGTTTAACTTCCTGAATACAAAAGGACCTTAAAGTTCAACGCGGAGGTGTTGTGTAGGCCCAGATCAATTGAAGGCATTTCCAAACACACTATGAATGACGAGAGAAGGCTGCCGACCCTTTCAGAAGCACAAGGCCATGGAGGTAGGATTTTAATATGTGGGGAAATATTAAATTAGCAATAAGAACGGTTCATTCAGCAAAACTGTTAGTTTAAGGAGAATCCTCGAGCGGGGAATACATTTGAGGCCTAGCTTGGTGATATCACTGCTTTGGTCTCAGGAATGGGAGCCTGGGCCAACAATGGTTTTTAGACAGTAGTATGCCCAAGATGCTTAATCTTAGATTGATACTTTACCAAGATGCTGGAACTCTAGAATAGTAATCCTGTAGATGTGGAGCAGTGAAGACAGTCACCTTAATGGGGCTGTCCCACTGTACGAGCTAATTCAAGAGTTCTCCCGAGTTTCCCCTGATTCGAACTCGGGAGAATTACGGTAATAGCCGCTCGTAGGTACTCGGGGCTCTCGTGGACATTTTTCAAATCTTTACGAGTCTTCCCCGAGCACCTGCCGTTAGCATTACGAGCCGCTAAGAGACGTCCCGAGCTCCGACGTATCTGCTACGTACATTCTACGTGCTTACCACGAGTTTTTGATTTTTTTTAAAACTCGGCAGAGCTCTTGAATTAACTCGTACAGTGGGACAGCCCCTTTACTCAGGGATTTCAGCTGGTACCCTCCAGATAAAATCCAAACATCATTCAAACTAAACCATGGTCATGGATGGATAAGTCCCAGAACAGTACAGGGAAATATTGGCATCGGATTGGGACATGTAAAAATGGATCTAGGCAAGGATTATTCTAAAGAATTCGTGGCAACATAGATTCCACAAACCTTGCCAATGAGTTGCCGATTTTGACCAGTACCATCAACATTGGCGGAAGAGATGCACTGCTGTAAAATGGTGTTTAAACTCAGTGAAGGGGAAAAGGGAGTGTTTTTGGAAAATGAGGAATGCAAAATGATGGTTAACATGTTCAAATACCAGTCATAAAATAATCCTTCAAGGAAGTATCCAAAGGGCACCTTTGAGTACAAGATTGGTGTAAAATAACAAATGCGGTCTGGGATGTTTCAGGACCATTTTTTGTTTAAAAATGTAGCTGTATTTTGTGAAAATAATGAAAGTCTGCTTCATCTTGGCCAAGGTACACTTTGAATTCAGTTCAGTATCTTACTTCTATAAAATTCATCCAGTCACATTTTCTGCAGCATTGCAATTGAAGGCAGGAAGACGAACTCCCACCCCCGAGGTTAAGCCTGCACGCACGGCCAAGCACAGAATACATTGTGTCCCCTATTGCCACATCCCTAGGGAATACCAATTGACCCATCAGAATGTGAGACGGCCTGGTGAAAGATACATTCTTAATGAGTACAAGGACAGATTAACTAGATACAGGTACTTTATTTACAAATATTCAGATTAATAGCATCTGTTTCATCAAATGAAAGGTACAGCAGTTCAAAGTCTTTTTTTTTTCTGTCACATATAAACAAGATCTACTGTAAGCTGTTCAGGAGTAGTCCAGATCTCATACCACCTAGTAACTCACGCAAACTTTAGCAAATTTAGAATGAAATACCTTGCCAAATTCCTGCATGTTGAACGCACAGACCATGGTCCCTGGGCAACACCTCACTAAAGCAAAGGCTTAATATCATAATGAAGACAACAGACTCCTAACCACACTGCCTTTGACAACACTCCCATATATTCAACATAAAGGCTCACATTCTTAAAATTAATAGCAAGACTACAAACAAGGGACAGTGCACAGGTTGACAGATTTTCCAATATATTGCAGATTCCAGTTTGGCCTTCCCACAGCATTTCTGTACAGGATCCCATTTTTCTACAAGAGTGACAATCTCCCATCTGGTTGTGTCTTTATTATGGGTATTGTGAACATTAGGCATCGTTTCTATCAAAATCTAATAAGCAGTGCAACCCCATTTCATACATAACTCAAGATGCATATCGTTAATTAGCATTGTAACCACAATGATGCCACCCAGGTAAACGTGCTGAATCATGGACATTTATACTACTTTCATCCCTTAAAATAAAATCAGAATCACCCGACCCCAAAGTATTTAATACAATAAACAATATTTAAAAAAGAAAACAAAATCTCCTTAAGTCTGCTTTAGGAATGAAATTTGGCTATTCAATTCATTGAGGTCAACTGCACCTAAATGTGTTGAGTAAAAAGCACGCATTCACCCAGTTATTTTTTCCTTGAACGATGTACTGCAATAAATACAGCCAGAAGTGTGGGGACATCTACAGAGAGCATTACATGGTTGATTGCACAAGAGGAGGATTGTTAATGGTCAAGCTTTTCCCACAGTGCAATGATGGAACCAGAAGACAAGAGATTATGAAACCCAACTAGTGTTAAAAGTACTGCTCATTTGTTTCCTTTAAAATGTGATTATATCCATTCTAGTGCTCTAGGGGCAACATGGTCACTTAGATTGTACTGTACAAACTGGTACTTATTGCCAGTGATCAATTTGTTTCGTCATTAAAATCATATACATACAGGTGTATTTAAATGTTAGTTCAGTTCTTTCAAATTTTATACATATTTACGTATGTTAATAAATGTAAAGAATAAAATGAAAAAACACACTAAAGCCTTCTTTTGCATCTTAAGAGGGAAAGATGAGTAATAGGCATTTCCCCGTGCAAAGATAAGACGAGAGCTGGAATTCAAACCCCACGAGGACAGGTAACTGGGCGGGCGGGCGGGGGGGGACGCATGAACAGCAATAGGCATACTCGACATATTGTGGACACCCTAGAGTTTGAGCTGGATGTCAGTTCACAGTCAAAGAACCTCAGTAACTTTGAACAGCCTAGACAACAATGTATGGGCAAGAGGGGTTATTAACTGTACAAGAATCTTTTAATGGATCACAAGGTTATGCCTCTGTGGTGGCAAGATGGAATTGTACAATTATCAGCATGATATTTATTTAGCTGACAAGCATTGAAATCAGATCACAGATTGAGGGATGATGATGATGAACTACCACAAGAACGAGTAAGAAAATATTTCAATTCTAAATTCCATGCGGGAGAGGTTTTATTACTCTATTTATTTTCCTTGTAACCTGATAAACATCTACGGTGGTTTAGCGAGGAGCCATTTATCATTGTGTTAACCTGTTGTCACAGCAGCAAAATTTATCTTGTCAGATTATCAGCAGACAAGGAAGCAGCTAGAAATACTGCTTTGACAAAGACACAAGAGTAAGATGTGAGAGAGAGAGGGGGGGTTGAGGTTTGCTAGCTGGAGGTCGTCACTAGCAGCCGCAGCCTTCCCTCTGGGGCTGGGGCTCGCTGATTAATCGGCCGCCTTGAGGAGCGGACGGCTTGTGCTGTACGCCAGACTCGGCAGCATTCAGGTCCAGGCTGCCATCCTGAATGTTCTGATAGATTTTCTTGGCTGCCTCCAGGAATGCATCCTCCACATTCTCACCTCTGGGAACAAAGAAAGGGTTTACTGTAGCAGTGGCCAAGTGAAAAACCCATTCGCCGCCCCCCAAAAAACAGGAAAAAACACTAGCGCAGCAGTAGAGTTGTCTCAAAGTCAGGGACCCGGGTTCCATCCTGACTAGAGCGGCTGTCTGTGTGGAGTTTACACAATCTCCGTGACTACATGTGCTTCTCCAGTTTCCTACCTCATCCCAAAGACGAGAAGGCTTGTCGGTTCATTTCTTCTGATAATTGCACCTGGTGCGCAGGATGTGAAAGTGGGATAACATAGAACTAGAGTGAACAGGTGATCAATGGTCAGTGTGAACCCGTTGGGCCAAAGGGTGTGTTTCTAAACTGTATCTAAGCTACACAAAAAAATCAATACACCTGCTTTTTGCATTTAGTTGGCAAGGCATCACTGACTACACTTTGGGAACTTGGGGCCAGATAGCTGCTTGCTAATTAAAAAAAAACCCAATACAAATACTGTAAGATCTGCCAAGAATAAAATCCACCCTGCTTTAGAAAAGAAACACTCATCCAGCACCTTTCCAGCAACCGATAACGCAGCATACTTACGTTTTTGCACTCGCTTCAAGGAATAGCAGACCTACATCAAAATATAAAAAAGACTTTGTGGCATAAATTATATCCAAAACAGAAGGAAGTTACAAAACAAGTCTCAAAACAATTCAAACCTATCCAAGATCCTGCAGTAACTAAATTAAGCTACATTTTGAAAGCTGACGCCATGCAGGTCTCGATGGAATTTTACACTCAAGGTAAACTACAACGCAAATCCAATACTGCCTGGTGCAGATTCCAATCAACAGGAAAGTAATGCCTTGGGATGGCAAGTAGGGAGTACAAAGGGTGGAGATTTAGATTGCATTTTAATGTGTGCTACCATTTCCAACTAAACAATGATATACAGAATGTAAACCAATGTACAACAGGGTAATTTTCCTCTCTCCACCCATCACCACACTGATTCATTTACAGTTGTATAATTCAATGAACGTGGACTACAAAAAACTGTACAAAAAGTTTATGTATGACCATATTAGTATTAAACATTAGCTGAAATTTGAATTTAAAGTCTACATAGCAGAAGACACACCCTCGGATGACACAACATATGTGAATGAGCAAGCTTCGAATTGCCAAAGCCAAAACACAAATGGCAAGGAATTAAAAAAAATTGCTGAGTGTTTTAAGAAAAGATGATAAATGCGTAAGAATTTTATTGGTTAAGTAGTAAATGCAGTTCTGGACATCTCATTTTGCAACAGACATCTTCCAGAGCATATCAATTTAATCTTGGTGAATCTTTGCAGTAATCTATTGTAATGAAGAGACTCGAGATACCAGGACAGGTGCCAATGGAACAGACCGAGAGAAGGTTCAACTGAATTTTAAAATCATGTCAGTTTACTTTAAAAAATTTCTTTCGTTTCAAATCAATGATATGGGCTCTTCAAAAGCTAGGGGCTGTCAGAGGAAAGGAATGGCTTAGAAAGACCAATGCATTTTTGCTTCTTAAAAAGAAAAATAGATAAAGCAAAGATTTTGAAAAGATTCCAGGAAGGAGTTGGCATCTTTCAGAGTACAGCTAAAGCGTCACTAAACATTCTCTGGCTTGATGCAGTGGAAAATTTCAATCAGAGACTTTCTCTCATGGTTATACTGCTCACCATCACAATGCATGATCCGAGCTTAATTACAACCAGATCTTGGATAAGCAATGCCTTGCTGGAGAAGTGCATACATCCAACTTTTAATCCACACCCTGCAATCTCTTGCTGAGCTAGGAACTGCAATGATCGAGGTTGATGATTCTGTTTCTACAGCCAACTCCACATTTCTCGGAAATATTTCAAGAACATCACATCTTGAAAATATTTAGATATTTTACAGTACACAATAGATACATTTGTTTGAACAAGAGAGTAACAGAAGCCCAAAATCCATTCTTGGAAACCTTTGTGGTGTTACAATTTCAAGCACAATGTCAGATTTGAATTCTTCATTCGAAGCTTGGGGGGGGGGAGTTGGGGGGGGGGGGGGGGGGGGGTAGAGGACGAAACAAAAATCACAAACCCGCATCATTTACATTCCCATGATAACTCTTTGCCTCTCTCTGACAGAGGGAACAGCTAACACAGAAAGGCCAGCAACTCTGAGAAAATGGTGCGATTTGTTTTTGATAGATTCATCCAGACAGCAAACAACTCTGAAAGTTAATATCAAAGGATGAAAATATATTACATTTTCCCTTTGGGCAAGATTGAGGAATTACAAATTTGATATAACTGGGTTCCTCCCATGTAAATTGTTCTGTGTAGGATATAGTGTAAGTGTGCGTGGGGATCGCTGGTCGGCAAGGACTCGATGAGCCAAAAGGATTGTTCCTTCACTGCCTCTAAACTAAACTGAAAGGTGCAGCTGCAAACCTACCATTTTCTTCAGCAAACTGCTTAGCTTCTTCATACGTTACATCTCGTTGAGCTTCAAGATCGGCCTTATTTCCTATAAGAATAATCACCTGTGGGAACAGAAATCAAAAGACAATACTGCAGAAGTGAAAATAAGAACGCTAGATGCTGGAAATCTAAAATAAGTAAACAGAATGCTGGAGATTCTCAGATTAAGTCACATCCATGGACAGAAAAACTGTTGACGTTATGTATTTCTCTTCCTATACATGCATTTTTGTTTTAAATATTGCAGATCACTTTTCCTGTCAGATTATCAGCAGACAAGGATTCTGTCAAAGTCAGTTTCCTTGCTTATAAGATTAAATATCTGGCAGCAAATTTGATAACTTTCAATAATCAGTTTTTGATGGTACTGAACCATTTCTAAACTCCTCAGATTATTCAGTTAGTTGTACTTTAGCTTCTGCCACATTCTGCACTGCAGAACAACATTGGCTTAAACATTGGCAGTGGGTTGGGAGCCACCCTGCCACAAAGGGGGCAAGGATGGCATGGTGGCGCAGAGGAAGAGTTACTGCCTTACAGTGCCAGAGACCCGGGTTCGATCCCAACTACGGATACTGTCTGTATGTAGTCAATACTTTCTTCCTGTAATATGCAGGGACCGTTGGTCGCTACAGATTCTGTGGGCCAAAGGGCATGTTTCTGCGCTGTATCTGTAAACTAAACCAAGTTGAAAAAGTCATGTTACTGCTACACAAGACATTGGTGAGACAACGCCTGGAATAGTATGCACAGTTCCAATCGACTGGCTATGGGAAGAATGTCAAGTTAGAAAGGATGCTGAAAAAACCTGGGAATGCGACCATGATTGGAAGGCTTGGGTTAGAAAGGCAAACTAGATAAGTTGGTGGCTTTTTTGCTCTGGGGAGAGGTTGAGGAGTGATCTTATAGCTGCAAAATAACATCCCCACAAAATCACAAGAGTCATTGACACTGAAATGGTCAATCTTTTTCCCAGGATAATGTCTAAAACTAGACAGCATACAAATTTAAGGTGGGGAAAGATTTAAAGAATGCCACAAGAACAATATTCTCCACAGAGGACAACAAGTATATGGAACGAGTGGGTAAAAGGTGGGCACAATTCTGGCATTTTAAAAACATTTTGACAGGTACATGGATGAGAGGTTTACAAGTTTACGGGCAGATTAAGGCAGATGGCACTGCTTAGGGAGACAACTTGAACATTAAGGACTAGTTTGGCCAAAAGGCTGCTTCTGTGCAAAATGGCTGTGACAGTTGCAGTACAAGATCTTCTTTCTGGTGGAAATTATTATTTCTTAATCAAACTGAATCAAGTCAGTCCATTTCAACATTTGTCTTTCAGATCAGAAGACATGGGCAAATCACACCTCACCAACTTGTAGATCACATTCCTGCTAAATTAGCTAAATTATCCTGCAGTCAGTAGAGGTTGCATTGAAAATGTGCAGCTTTCAGACAACAAAATACAAATACACCCCAAAACACATGCAGGCAGAGTGCAGTGAAGGAATTCACAACTGTCATTGTTTCTAAAAAACACTTACAGTATTTGGATTAGTCAAGTTTCTTGCATCTGTAAGCCAACTACTAAGATGGTTGTAAGTACTTCGCCTGGAAAAAAAAACACTAAAAATTATTCAAATTCATCTTTCAAAAAATACATTCCCAAATCACCTGTTGTGAAAACACAAATCTAATAACTACAAGGCTTATGATCAAACAGCACCTGTAACTGTAAACTTCATACAGAAGAGAAGGAAGGATACTACACACAGTTTGTCTTGCATTCAACATATCCTGAAGCACAGCAAAAAGTCTTAAACCAAAATATTGCCTACATTAGCACTCTCGCTTTTCTGTACTCATTTTAATTATACTGCCATAGTCCTCAATAAGTAAACAGCTTCTTGCCCAGTTGTTGCCCAGTTAGGTTTGCAAAACAGGACAGAAACAGTACAATAGATCACAGTACTGCTACAAGATAAAACCACCTAAAAACTCATGTTCACACGCCAGAAAATGTGGTAGGAATTCAGATCAAAAGGATTGAGTTGGATAAGTCAGCCCCTTATCCAACACTTCCAAACAAGTGGCAATTTTGATGAAGCACAAAGATGGCAACAGTGGGCATGGGTGTGTGCAATTACCTGGTGATATCGTAGACCATGAGCGCTCCAGCAGCACCTCTGTAGTAGCTCCGTGTGACAGCCCGAAACCGCTCCTGGCCAGCCGTGTCCCAGATCTGAAGTTTGATCTTCTGACCACTAACTTCAATTATTCTGGTTCCAAACTCTACTCCAATTGTATGGGGGCAATCAGCCATAACTTGGATGGAAGAAAACATTTAAAGTTACACAGGCAACATGCCAAAATTATTGGAGCAACCTCATGAAGCATTTATATATAATGACAACCTGTTCATATTTACCCCCCTCGCCTGTCATTTTAGTTGTATGTGCATTATATGAGGTAACACAGGGGCAAAATACACAGCAATGTGAAAAATCACATGCTTGCAGCTCACACTACTTGGCTCAAAGAACTTTAGATCAGGAACTGGGTAATGACAACTAATGCTGTTGAGCTTGATTCAGCGGCAATAGATAAATCAGGCAAGAGTTCAAGTCTGTGACAGTGGAACAAAAAGAAAGCAGGAAATGCAAAGTAATGAAATGCATTTAATGCATCCAATACTTTGATGCAACTGGCTGCTTGGAGCCAGAGTTAAGATGGCTTTAAGCAGAATACCGTGCCAAGTTCATTTTCCTTCACATCCCGTAATGTAATCCGGAATAACCCTCGGATATTGTGCCACGAGGGCAACTTGGATACAATGTATTTCTCACTGCAGTTCCAACGAGCGCCACCGCCACACGTGATACTCTTGGTTACCCCTTCAAATACTATCCAGGATCAAGTCTGCTGAGCTGCTGAGATCAGATAGGATCAATAAAGAACAAAGATCATGGGTTGGGTGTCTAGCCCCTCAAGCCTGCTGCAATTCAATTATCATAGACAATCTCCCACCCCAGCACCAACATGGGTCCCATAATTGGGCCCCATTTCTGAATTATGTGATGGCGTTGGAGGGGTCGAGAGGAGGTTTACGAGAATGATCACAGAAACGATTGGGTTAACATATGATGAGTGTTTGACGCTGGAGTTTAGAAGGACGAGGGGGACCTCATTGCAAGTTACTAAATAGTGAAAGATCTGCATAGGAGGAATATGGGGATGATGTTTCCACTAGTGGGATAGTCATACCCTCAGAAAAAAGGTTGTACCTTTAGATAGGAAATTAGGTAGAATTTCTTTAATTAGAGGGTGGTGAATTTCTGGAATTCATAGCCACAGAAGGTTGCAGAGTCCAAGTCAATGGATAATTTTTAAAGGGGGTGATTGACAGATTATTGATTAGCTCGGGTGACAGGGGTTACGGGGGGGGGGGGGGGGGGCAGGTGAATCTCCTCTCCCCCAGTCTTAAATGCCACAAGAAACAGCCATTTTATCAAGCTTTTTAAGAATTTTGCAAGCTTCACTGAGATCTCATCACCGATTAAACTCTGGTCAGTCCAATCTCAGTTGACTAACTTGCTCTTCCTACAGCAACACCCGGAATGAGCCATGTGAATTTTCACCATGCTCCTCTTAGGCAAGGAGAGGAAAGCTACACATACCCCTGGTATGATAGTATTAGCATCAAATATAACTGCAGTATATTTTCATCATTCCCATGTTCAATCGGCTTATAATAATAATAACTGACACACAATTTGATCCGTTAGTCATCACGGTACCGATATGAACATTCAGTAACATGTACATTTATTTACATGTGGGTCCATTTGACCATCAACACAATCCAATCTCTCACCATGGTCAAATATTCTGATTTTCAGTTATGTACCTCAGAAGATGACCCCCACATTTTATTTGATCTGTCAAGCTTGTGTCCACTCATCCGCTTTGCCCATTTCCACTTCACTACCTAGTTTTAGTACGGTCAACAAACTCATTCAAAACCAATTATTGGCTGAGGAAATTAATGTCCTATAACTGGTGAAAAGGTGGAGTCCAAGCCACAAGCCCAACAGTCCCATCTCATCATGGGCTCCGTTCCAGGACAATCTGGTCATTCCCAGTCTGTTGCCGGATAATCAATTCTCAAACCTCTCCAATATATGACCTAATTCCATGTGCTTTAACCTTGTAAACCAACTTCCTGTGCAGTTCCTTATTACAGACATTCCCCAAATGCTAATACATTACTTCATCTGGTCCAACCCCTCATTATTTATTCTGGAAACATTAGAAACACCCAAAACAATTTTGCCAACCATGATTTTCCTTGCACAAATGCAGTGACTGCAGAATACTATTTTGATGGTTTTTAAAGATATTACATTGTGTATATCAACATTTTTCATACCACTGACATGAAGCTAACAAGTCTGCAGTTCCCCATTTATTCTCTCTCTTCTTTCTTCCACAATAGGATCACATTTGCTACCCTCCAATCCACAGCAACTATTTCTGAAGCTGCAGAGCTCTGGAAATGTGAACCAGAGCAACCACCATCTCTAAAGCCACCGCTTCATATCTCTTGGATGTGATCATTAGAACCTTTGCATTTATCAGCTTTTAGACATCAAATATGTAAAATGGCACCTCCAAACATCAGCATGCAAAAGTACAGGCTTCAAAAACTTTGATTTTAACAATTTAGAAAATGATTACATAGGAAAAATGTTTTGATTATGTTAACATAGAAACAGAAAATAGGTGGAGTAGGCCATTCTGCCCTTCGATCCAGCATTGCCATTCAATTTGATCACTGCTGATCATCCAAAATCAGTACCCCATTTTGGTTTTTCCCCCTAATATCCCTTGATTCCCTTAGCCCCAAGAGCTAAATCTAACTCTTGAAAACATCCAGTGAATTGATCTCCACTGCCTTCTGAGGCAGATAATTCCATAAATTCACAACCCCCTGGGTGAAAAAGTTTCCTCATCTCAGTCCTAAATGGCCTACACCTTATTCTTAAACTGTGACCCCTGGTTCTGGACTCCCCAACATCGGGAACATTTTTCCTGCGTATACCCTCTAAGAATTATATGTTTCTATACAATCCCCTCTCATCCTTTAAAATTCCAGCGAATACAAACCCAGTCAACCTATGCTTTCATCATATGTCAGTCCCACCATCCCAGGAATTAACCTGGTGAACCTACGCTGCACTCCCTCAATAGCAATAACCTTTCTCAAATTAGGAGACCAAAATTGCACACAATACTCCAGGTGCGATCCCTGCAGTGGGACCTCCTTGCACCTAAACTCAAATCCTCTCGCTATGAAGGTCAACATACCATTAGCTTTCTTCACTGCTGACTGTACCAGCATGCTTACTTTCAGTGACTGATGTACAAGCATACCCAGGTCTCGTTGCCCCTCCCCTTCTCCTAATCTGACATAATTCAGATAATAATCTGCCTCCCTGTTCTTGCCACCAAAGTGGATAACCTCACATTTAGCCACATTATACTGCATCTGCTATGCTTCTGCTCACTCTTCCAACCTATCCAAGTCACCCTGCAGCCTCATAGCATCCTCATCGCAGCTCACACTGCCACCCAGCTTTGTGTCATCTGCAAACTTAGAGTTGTTACATTTAATTCCCTTGTCTAAATTGTTAATATATCATCAACTGGGGTCCCAGCACTGAGCCTTGTGGCACCCCACTAGTCACTGCCTGACATTCTGAAAAGGACCCGTTAATTCCTACTCTTTGCTTCCTGTCTACCATCCAGTTCTCTATCCATGTCAATACCCTACCCCCAAATACCATGTGCTCTAATTTTGCACACTAATCTCGTGTGGGACCTTGACTCCAGATACACCACATCCACTGGATCTCTTATCCATTCTTCTTGTTACATGCTCAAAAATTTTCAAAAGATTAGTCAAGCAAGATTTCTCAATCATAAATCTTTGCTGACTTTGACCGACCCCGTCACTGCTTTCCAAATGCACTGCTATAACATCTTTAATAATCGACTACAGCATTTTCCCCACTACTGATGTACGGCTAACTGGTCTATATTTCCCCGTTTTCTCTCTCCCTCCTTTCTTAAAAAGTGGAGTTACATTGGCTACCCTCCAGTCCACAGGAACTGATCCAGAGTTGGGAGAACATTGGAAAATGATCACCAGCGTATCCACAATTTATCAGGCCACCTCCTTGAGTACTCTGGAATGCAGAACATCAGGCCCTGGAGATTTAACTGCCTACAGTCTCAACAATTTACCCAACACAATTTTTCTGACTAATGTGGATTCCCTTCAGTTCCTCGCTCCCATTAGATCCTCAGTCCCCTAGTATTTCTGGAATATTGTTTGTGTCTTCCTTAGTGAAGACAGAAACCAAAGTACTTGTTTAACTGAATTGAATAAATTTCATGAGCCAAGTCCATATACTTACAAGGAATTTGCCCTGGTGCTTTGCTCACAAGGATAACACAATATCCAGTAGACAATTAAAACAAAAAAAAACATTATAACTTAAACATGTAAAGAATAAAATACCAGAGCAAAAGGAGGCTACAGACTTTTGGCTGTTGAGTAGAGCTACAGCTTGTGGAAAAAAGCTGTTTTTATGGCTGGCTGTGGCAGCTTTGACAGTCCGGAGTCACCTTCTAGAGGGAGGTGCTTCATAGAGTTTGTGGCCAGGGTGAGAGGGGTCAGAGATGATCTTACCCACTCGCATCCTGGCCCTTTCTGTGTACATTGGGGGGGGGGGGGGGGGGGGGGGGGGGGGGGGGAAAGGTAGCAGCCAACAACCTTCTCAGCTGATCGACCTATGATGGCAGTTTAAAATGGACCAGTATTGCCTGTGGCAGACTTTTTTTTTCCCCATTTGCCGCAGGAAGTACATCCTCTGTTGGGCCTTTTTGACTGTGGAGTCGATGGTGGCCTCCCATTTTAGGTCCCTAGAGATGATGGTTCCAAGGAACTTAAATGACTCCACAGATAGGACTGGTGTTGTTGATGGTGAGTGGGGTGAGGGGAGGGGGAGCTCTCCTAAAGTCTACAATCAATTCCATTGTCTTAAGACCGTAGAGCTCCAGGTTGTTGCAATGGCACCAGGACGCCAGCTGTGACACTTCCTGTCTGCCGGCAGATTCCTCTCCATCCTGGATCAGTCCAATCAATGTTGTGTTGTCCACAAACTTGAAGAGCTTGACTGAGGTGTCTGCAGAGGTACAATCGTTGGTGTAGAGAGAGTAAAGGAGAGGGGAGAGTACACAGCCTTGCGGTGCTCCTATGCTGAGGGTCAGCGGGTCCGAGATGTGCTTTCACAGCCTTCTTGGATATGACGCTACAACAGGGCTCGAAATTAACGGTTGCCCGGGTGCCAATGACAACTCAAAGTGCCACCGGGCAACCTAAACGGCGAGTCATTTTGCCCGGCTTGGCAACTTGGTTTATACAGAAGACACCAAAAACTGGAGTAACTCCTCGGGTCCGGCAGCATCTCTGGAGAAAAGGAACATGACGTTTTGTGTCGGCGAGGGTTGTGGGAAATATGCTAAGTGTGGCGTGACGGAGGGTCAGAGCGAATATCGGGCAGCAGCGGCAGCTCCATCTCCTCTTCCTCCTCTCGCACTCCGCCCGGCCTGATAACGCTATAGGACCTTTGCTGATAACGGCCGCCGCTTTCAAAACAGACCCTTGGAGGAGGGAGGTGGCGGTCAGAGGCGGAAGTAGAGTGGTGGGGGGGGGTATGATTGGAGGTGGGAGACGAGCCAGAACACTCTCGGCAGCCCTGCACTGCAGCCAGGATCGATCCTGGTCTCCGGCGCTGCAATCGGTGCCGAACCGCGACTGGACCATCCCCGTTCGCACCCGAGAGCTTCCACACGCCCGGGGATGGCCAGAGGCGTCGGGAGTCAGACGGGCACGGCGCCCCCAGCCAGCGCAGAGAAGCAGCGTCAAACCCAGCTCACTCTGCCTGTCCCGCCAGGTTAACCAACAGCCCTGCCTTGATTGAGACAGGCAGTTGAGCTGAAATTAGAAACAGAAGCCTCCAAAGCCGCTCGTGCGTGTTCGTGTGCGCGCAGCTGCCAAGATATTCTGTCCGCGGTCCCTTCCATATTTTGGTTGCGATTTCCGTGCCTGACAGGTGTTGGCCGAGGAGTGCTGGCCTTCCTTCCCACCTCCTCTCTCTCACTCTCTCTCTTGTGCGCCCCTTCCACTCCCCTTATCCTGATCCCCATTCTTGCCTCTATTCAGTCCTCACTGACATCCCCTGTGCTCTCCACTCCCCCCCCCCCCCCCCCCCCCCCCCCCAATCTATTCATCCTGCACTGATCTCTCTAGCCACCTCGCATTGATTCTCCTGCCACTCCCCATCAATCCAACACTGGTCCCCCAATTCATCCTGTACTAACCCCCCAACCATCCATCCTGCACTGCTTCGCCCTTCATCCTGCACTGCTCCCCCCCATCCATCCTGTACTAACCCCCCTACCCATCCATCCTGCACAGACAGACCCCCCCCATCAACCCCACTGACATCCCCCGCGCTCTCCCCTCACAATTTTACCTACTCCAACCAACACGCACTAATTCCCCTGCGTCAACCCATCAAATCCGCACCGATTGCCTTCTCAAGCACTCCCGCCCCCCCCCCCCCCCCCCCCCCCCCCAACCTATCCATCCTGCACTGATCCATACCCCCCCCCCCCCCCCCCCCCGACCCTATTGTGCTGGAAATGTCTTCAGAGCTAACATTGACTACGTTTGATAACGGAATGCAATCAAATATGTTTTAATTCCCAATGTTATTATTTGTTTTAATCCATAAAGATGGATTAATTAAATTGTGAACACGTGAAACATTAAAACCTCAGTGTTCGATTGTCACTGACACTTTATTACAGAATTCATTTTAATGGCAAATCAATGCTCTTAATATGGAGTATCAGTACTGTAGTTATTTAATGAGCAACATTCACAACTATGCGTTGGATTTATCCAGGTTTTACTTCTACAGTCAGTCATATACATCACAAATTTGATCAGAAGATATTTCAGTTGAAATTTTAACGTTAATTTTGAAGGGGTAATGATGGAAAAAGTGTTTATCAACAATTTAAAAAAAAAAAAAAACGTTGCTTACAAACTGGGTATCTTCATTGCCACATACATCTAATCTGAATGTCCGGTGATGTGGCACCTTTAAATATATTACCAAACATTTGCTGCATTTATGTCCTTTGGCCATCTCTTGTTAGTTAGTGTAATGTTTAACCTGTCAGATGGTTATTGTCAGTTTTAACAGCTATTATCATAAAATGCCTTTAGAAAATTCCTTGCAACCTGTATATTTTGTTGTGGATAAATTATGTGGGAAGCGAAAGTGTTTCTGTACCAATAGCAATAACGACCCATGCAATGGCCATGTCATGATAATTTTTGGTCCTTCACAGAAAACATGCTTGCATCAATCTGTAGTGTGCATGGTTAAGCATATATGTTATCAAGGTCCAGGATTTATTGACACAGGTTGATCATACACTGAATAATCCAACCACATTTTTGTTTGGAAGTAGAAAGAAATAATAAAAATTGCACTAATTGCAATGTGTACAAAGAGTTGAGATACCGTATTATAATTTTGCTGCATGTCATTGTGGTATATATCATGTCTTGATTGGTGAATATGTTAGTTTGTGACTTTATTTGAAGCAGAAATAATATGTGAATGCTTCATTGAGCATAATTCCGACTGGTAACTACGCACTTCGTCCGAGCACGCGTCATGTAAGCAATCTTAAATGACCACCTAAGCTGTAATTTGGCAACCTAAAAAGCTGCCAAGGTTGCCCGGCTGGCAACAAGTAAAAAAAGTTAAGCGAGAGCCCTGTACAAGCTTGTTATAGGTATGTTGCAAAGCGTACCTGAAGCGTCGCTGAAAATCTGCCCCAGCCCGTGTGCTCAATTTTGGCGCCGTTTAGAGGGGGTGGGGGGGGGGGCGGGTTTAAAACACGATTTTCTCTAGGCTGTTCAAATCGAGTTTGTTCAGCCTAGTTAATTATTAACGAAAATTCGCTGGTAGGTTCCTTCACATGAGCTATTATTAGTTTTACGAGTTTTTCCTAAGTGCTATAGTAGTTTAAAAATTAATCACTAAACCCCCCGACGGCTCGCAACCAGCTGGGTCTATAGAGCAGAAATCTGAAGGGTAGCAGTATATTTTTACATTAAAAAAGGGCTTCTTAAGATCACTTTATACAAAGTTTAATATTGCGAGTAGCTAATTTTAGGCCCATTATATCCCGCAGTATTTTTCTGGGCGTTTGAGGGCACAAATCTACCGCAATGTGAAAGTTCTAAACCAGCGCGTTCACAGGATCCCACTAGAAAGATTTAAAATGGACTTTAATTCACAGCAATTGAACACTAAATTCCTTCCATTTGGCCTATAAATTAATGTAAATGAGATTTTAAAATCATGTTTTATTGTGAATTATTTGTGAATATTATTTGGACACTTAGGCTATTTAAAAATGTTAATCATTTATTAAGAAATGGATAGATGTTTAGATCTAGTAATTGAAGTTTGAAATTAGCTACAAGTGGGTAACTAACTAATTATATGCGAGTATGAAAATGGCCATAGCTTTTTTAATACTTGAGATATGAAAGTGAATTAGGTGCCAAATTAAACTTCTTTTTATGCTTTATCTGATGGGATAAATTACAGACTTGATTTTTTAAATCTCAAAATTTTGTAACATTGCTACTTGTTACACCTGTATTTGGGTAATTTTTCCCATCCTTCTCTGCAGATCCTCTCAAGCTCCGTCAGGTTGGATGGGGAGCGTCGATGCACAGCTATTTTCAGGTCCCTCCAGAGATGTTCGATCGGGTTCAAGTCTGGGCTCTGGCTGGGCCACTCAAGGACATTCAGACTTGTCACGAAGCCACTCCTGCGTGTGCTTAGGGTCGTTGTCCTGTTGGAAGGTGAACCTCCTACCCAGTCTGGGGTCCTGAACGCTCTGGAGCAGGTTTTCATCAAGGATCTCTCTGTATTTTGCTCCGTTCATCTTTCCCTTGATCCTGACTAGTCTCCCAGTTCCTACCAGTGAAAAACATCCCCACAGCATGATGCTGCCACCACTATGCTTCACCGTAGGTATGCTATTGACCAGGTGATAAACAGTGCCTGATTTCCTCCAGATGTGATGTTTGACAGTCAAGCCAAAGAATTCAACCTTGGTTTCATCAGACCAGAGAATCTGGTTTCTCATGCTTTATGGCAAACTCCAAGCGGGCTGTCATGTGCCTTTTACTGAAGAGTGGCTTCCGTCTGACCACTCTACTATAAAGGCCTGATTAGTGGAGTGCTGCAGATATAGTTGTCCTTTTGGAAGGTTCTTCCAGCTCCACAGAGGAACTCTGGAGCTCTGTCAGAGTGACCATCGGGTTCTTGGTCACCTCCCTGACCAGGCCCTTCTCCCCCAATTGCTCAGTTTGGCCGGGCGGCCAGCTCTATGAAGATTCCTGGTGGTTTCAAAGTTCTTCCATTTAAGAATGACGGATGCCACTGTGCTCTTCGGGACCTGCAATGCTGCAGAAATTGTTTTATACCCTTCCCCAGATCTGTCTCTCGACACAATCCTGTCTCAGAGGTCTACGGACAATTCCTTTGTCTTCATGGCTCGGTTTTTGCTCTGACATCCACCGTCAACTGTGGGACCTTATATAGACAGGTGTGTGCCTTTCCAAAACATGCCCAATCAATTTAATTTACCACTGGTGGACTCCAATCAAGTTGTAGAAACATCTCAAGGATAATCAATGGAAACAGGATGAACCCAAGCTCAATTTTGAGTGTCATAGCAAAGGGTCTGAATAGTTATGTAAATGTGATATTTCAGTTATTTCTGTTTAAATTACTTTGCTAAAAATTTCTAAACACCTGTTTTCGCTTCTTCATTCTGCGGTATTGTATGTAGATTGATGATTTAAAAATAATTAAAATAATGCTGTAACGTAACAAAATGCAGAAAAAGTGAAGGTGTGAATACTTTCTAAATGCACTGTATATACCTCTTCCTTGGATTTAACCCTCGACTTCCCTCATCAGCCACGGTTGAGCCGCCTTCCCAGTTTTATTTTTTCGCCAGACAGGGATGAACAATATCTGGAGTAAATCTTTGCCATTGCATCTCCACTGTCAACCCTTTAAGTATAATTTGCTCGTCTACCCTAGTCAATTCCCATCTCATACCTTCACAGTCTCCTTTATTCAAGTTCAGGACCCTAGTCTCTAAATTAACCATGTCACTCTCCATCCCAATTCAGAATTTCACCATATTATGGTCACTGTTGCCCAAGGGGGTTTGCACAACAATATCGCTAACTAATCCTTCCTCATTACACAATACCCAGTCTAGGATGGCCTAGAAAAAATTCACCCACCTTTCCCTTATTACTTAGTTTCAACATGCAGCTTGAGGGGAAAGCAAATCATAACACACATAATCTTTCAGCTCTACTGCAATATTTTTTTAAACAATCTTGATTCTACTCATCTGCTGCTCAAAATGAAAATAAAGCCAATTCTCATCAAGTTTTAAATACAAGATCAGACACTTAAGGTTAATAAGCAATGCTTCCTTTAGAAATATCTTTCTTGTATTGGGTTGGAAGGTGAAGAAAAAGTCAGATCATTGGCACCCGCAGTAGATATAGAACAATTTAAATGTTTCTCCGGTTCTTAAGGAGGGAATGGGAAAATTATATACTTCTGTTTAGTATTCATGCTATTATTAATTTAATTGCAAAAGTCAAGATATTTCATAAGAATTTCTTCCATCCTCCCAAACTCGGTCCTTGTGAAGTGAGGCTCTATATGGCGTTGGCAAGGGCGCGTTTGGAATATTGTGAGCAATTTTTGGCACGTTAAGATGTGCTGGCTCTGGTGAGGGTCCAGAGGAGGTTTACAAGAGTGATCCCAGGGATGAGTAAGTTAACCTATGATGAGTGTTTGTTGGCACTGGACCTGTACTCGCTGGAGTTTAGAAGAATGAGGGGGGACCTCATTGAAACATACAGAATAGTGAAAATCTTGGATAGAGTGGATGTGGAGAGGATGTTTCCACTAGTGGGAAATCCGGAATTATAGACAATAGACAATAGGTGCAGGAGTAGGCCATTCGGCCCTTCGAGCTAGCAGTCATTCAATGTGTCATGGCTGATCATCCCCAATCAGTACCCCGTTCCTGCCTTCTCCCCATATTCCCTGACCCCGCTATTTTTAAGAGCCCTATCTAGCTCTCTTGAAAGCATCCAGTGAACCTGCCTCCACCACCCTCTGAGGCAGAGAATTCCACAGACTCACCACTCTCTGTGAGAAAAAGTGTTTCCTTGTCTCCGTTCTAAATGGCTTACTCCTCATTCTTAAATTGTGGTCCCTGGTTCTGGACTTCCCCAACATCGGGAACATGTTTCCTGCCTCTAGCGTGTCCAAACCCGTAACAATCTTATATGTTTCAATGAGATCACCTCTCATCCTTTTAAACTCCAGAGTGTACAACCCCAGCTGCTCCATTCTCTCAGCATATGACAGTCCCGCCATCCCGGGAATTAACCTTGTAAACCTACGCTGCATTCCCTCAATTAAAGGGCGTTCTTTTATGAAGGAGATGAAGAGAAATTTATTTTGTCAGAGGGTGGTGAATCTGTGGAAGGCTGTGGAGGACAAGTCAGTGGACATTAAGGTAGAGATAGATACTTGATCAGAACATGCGTCAGAGATTATGGAGAGAAGGCAGGTGAATGAGTTTGGAGGGGAATAGATCAGTCATGATTGAATGGCGGAGACGTGATAGGACAAATGGCCTAATTCTACTCCTATCACATGACCTCCAGTTTCTTTCAAGTCTTCACTGATTTACATGAATTGTAAAGTTATGTCTCTGTTCATATAGATTCCGTCTTGTAGCATTGACTGATATTACAAAACCTCTTGTACAGGTGATGCCCATTTGACCAATGAGTGCCAAAAACAACGAGACTAACAATGAGCAATCAGTGCCGTGGCTTCACAGCTTCAGGGACTAGGGTTGCTCCCAACCTTCGGTGCTGCATGAAGTTTGCACATATTTCATGTCACATGGTAGCCCTCCCCACATCCCAAGGTCATGTTAATATGCTCACCGGCCACTGAATTACTCCAGTCAGTGGCATAAGACCATGTAGGACTTGCTGAGCACGTGGACAGCTACGGGGGATGGGATTGATGGCATTGTTCTGCTGAAAGTCAGCATAGACTCAATGGCCTCCTTTGTGTCAGAATACATCATACATAGATTTGAACTGAAATCATGAACTGAAAGGCGTTTTAGCCGCATCAAGTGCTGTGACCACTTGCAAGCCCATTAACTAGACTTGGTCACATTTAACTTTCTATTGACAGTAATTATTAAACATTATATGCGCAAATTCTGGACAAGCTGGAAGTCACCTGCAAATTAAGTTTAGTGCAAAGCCAAGTGAAGAAAATCTGATTTAGAACAGACGTGAACTATTCTTCCAGAAGTTTTTCATATCATTTTTGAAACTGATAGATTTCCAATTCAATAGAAATTCAGCAGTTCAATTACAAGGGATTAGTACGAGAGGGTAGAAGAGCACACTCAACAAATGACGAGTACACAAGATCAAAACGTGCAGTTAAATGTTAGCATTAATAAAAAGTGCCTTCATTGCAAGCACACCTTTGTCTACATCATGCTGTTAGTCCGGGCATCGGCTTACACAGGTTTATTAGTTTTCTCTATTTGTTAAAATAGGAATTACTCTCTCTTCCCCCCCCCCCCCCCCCCCCCCCCCCCCCCCCCCCCAAATGTGATGTGACAGTGTTACTTCCTTTCATTTTCAAGGCTCATTTCTGTACTTCACTAGACAAGTTGGGACATAGAAGCACTGAACCGTTTTATAGTTCAGACTCAAATTCAGAATCTATAGTTCATTCATGCAAATAGATTTTTACTTACATTTCTTTTCTGTAAATTGATGAAGTAAGCACGACTTTCCTACACCCATGTCTCCTATTGTACAAAGAAACTTTCAGGTCAGTCATAAAAAAGATTAAATTCAACAAATAAAAATAGCATGTTTAACTACATCTGTTCACCTCCCTTTGTTTCATACCAAAATATATTTTCTGGTGATCCCATTTTCCCATTTGTCTAATCATATATTGCTTCGAAAGAAATGTAGAACCTCTGGTGCTGCAAGACTATACCTGATTTCAGTAGAGAAGGTTTCACACAATGCATTTAAAGTCTAAGATAATACAAAATTTGGTGTTAAATTTCCACATAGGTTTTCAAAAAAGAATCCCGTGCCATTCCCAGCAATCTACCTCTGGCTAATACGCATTTCCTGTTTGCTATAGTATTATTTGGCCACACTGCCACATTATATTGATGTTTTTTATTTACCAGGGTGGATTTACATATTCCAAAGTAACATCAAACATTTATCCTTTTCAAAAGGCTCCCACGGGTGGGCGTTTTAATTAGCAGAGGGTATGGGATCAAAAGTTTAAAAGATGCCACATAATGGGATTATCATCTTATTTTAAAGGATGTCCAAATACAGCTTTAGAAACTAGGAAAAAACAAAGCAGTTCGGAAGCCAATATAAAATTCAAGATCGTTAAGGTGCTGTGAATTTATTTTAATTTTCTGCAAAATAAAGTACCAAAATTCAGATCCAGAATTTAATTGCTGGGATAATATAACTCAGTCTGAATAACAACATTTTAAATGAGTGTAACAACAAGGAACTACAGATGCAGGTTTATACCAAAGATGGACACATGGAGTAACTCAGCGGGTCAAGCAGCATCTCTGGAGAACACGGATGGGTGATGTTTCAGATTGGGGCCCTTTGTAAGAAAAGTGTTGCACTTGGCCAAACTTAGCAAGGTTGATTAAGTCCAAGTCACTCTCACATAACTGGCATCCTGAATCATAACTAGCAACCGATCCACAATGTTTCCTCCTACCTCAAACCTCCTGAAATTTCTTACTCGCCGAATAAATTTACATTTAAAATAATTTGAAACCTTGCATATTATCTTCTGATATTAATATGAAGTGCTAGATGTTTAAGAAAGAACTGCAGATGCTGGTAAATCGAAGGTAGACAAAAATGCTGGAGAAACTCAGCGGGTGAGGCAGCATCTATGGAGCGAAGGAAATAGGCAACGTTTCATGCTGAAACCCTTCTTCAGACTGAAACGTTTCCCATTTCATTCAGCCCGAAACGATGCCCATTTCCTTCGCTCCATAGATGCTGCCTCAGATGTTATAGCTTAGATGTTAAGTATCATTATGGCATTTAGCAATTTTAATGTCCCACAGTATTATTTGTACAGAAACCAAAACCTACAAATTCAGCTAATCAATTATTCTTTGTACTGACACGATGAGCACAGCATTGAAGTACAGAAAAGTAAGATTCTTTAAAGAAACACTTGGATTACACGTTACTCTCTAGTAAAGGGTTAGGTTTGTTATTGTCTATATAGTCTATATCACACATACACACTTCAAACTGGATTGTGCAAAGGGGAAGATACAGAATGCAGAATTTAGTGCATCAGTTCCTTAGACAAAGCGCAATGTCCTCAAAGAGGTAGAGGTGAATCAAATAGTACACTAGTTTATGGAAGGACCGTTCAGAAGCCTGACAACGTAAGGGATTGAGCTGTTTCAGTCTGGATGCCAAAACCAACTCTATATGGAACTGTACTGAAATAAGAGGTACATAATACTTGCACTGCCTCAATTTCAAAACTCAGAACCAGAAACCTTAGTTGCTGAAAAAGACTTTCCTTGTAAAATAATTATGCTGAGCCCTCCATGATTAGTTCAAGTGAAGAACAATACAATGGAAATCCTGAAGTCATTGTTAACCCAGGTGATGAACACAATTACATTATTTAAAAAAATGTATTCACACCAAATAATCATATTTTTGCACAATTTCTTCCAAAATCATTAACTTGGCTCAAACTGATTACATGGGATCTGTTACAGACAATCATATTATAAATCAATGTGCTTGAAATTCAATCATGTTTTAACATCGATTGTAAGTATACACATCACATACACAATACAATCCCAGAAAAGACAAATGGCAAATAACTAATAGGTCACCTAATAGCTAATAAGTTAACTTGTTGTACATGATTGTTGTAGAATGAAAAGGAGAGGGTGTGGCAGGAACACACAGATGTCCAGCCAGGAATAACGCAGGACACAAAGTTTGTGCAAGCAATTGTCATTGCATTGAGAGTTAAAAAGGGACATTATGCAGGGGCTATAAGGAAAAAAGAATTACCCACTCCTCCAAGTTATTAAAGGCATAATTATCACCAGCAATTTGTCCTGCAGCAGCCACTATCAAAGCAATGGCCAAGAAGGCATATCAGCGTCTCTACCAGGCATGTGCAGTGAGTAATTACTCAGGGTAGGCACTTGGCAGTCAGTCAACCTTTAAAAATCATTAAAAAAATAACTCGTAGAAAATCGTAAAACTGCGGATGCGCAGATCGGTCCTGTAGGCAGTCAGTCGACTTTGAAAAACGCACATGCGCAGATTGGTCTCCGCTCCTGTGGGCATGCGCAGCACCTTGCGCGCAGACCGCAGTGCAAAGGCAAAATTTCAGCTGCCATTATTGCCCGTTGTAAGTGAAGGCTTGAAGCAGCGTCCACGGCACGCGAGTTGAACATAGTAGCTCGTATTTCGGATGAAAGGCACGGGAGAATTATGCCTACCTAAGATCGATTATTAAAATAATAATAATTTAATAATCCTGAATTTAGTAACTGAATTGGAAATCTTTACTATTTATATTTAATAATTACCTGCAAGAGAATATTTGGAGAGGAATTGAAAGTAGGACAGGAAATTTGAAAACTGCCAAATTTATTCCTAGTTCAGACCACTGATATGATTCTTTAAATATTTTCTGCTTGCTTTATGAACAGGTTAACCCATTTTTTCACATTAACTATGAAAATGCATTTGATCCCATATCTAGAAATTTAACGAAATTCAAAATAAACTGTACTCACCAATTATAATATATTTAAAGATGTAAGAATAGTTGTATGGAGCGGTGGCCATCCTGGCTCTACAAAGTAGAAGGAAAACAAATGATGAAACTTCAATAAAACAAAAATCCAGTTTGTTTATGACTACACCATTGCATTTACTAATGTACTCCAGTCATGCACATAATTGTATTTAGACTGATTCCATGATCAAAATCTGTATTATTCCTGCAGCGGCTAGTAGGCTACTTTGGGTCTCTTCCATCACTCCTCGTCTCAAACTTATGGTGAAATAAAGTTTGCAGTGAAAGCTAGATGCTGGAAATGCAGATCAGGCAGCATCTCACCACAGGGTGTGGGAACTCAAATGTTAATTGTTTTCACAGATACTGCCCGACATGCTGATGGTTTACTGGATTTATGAATGCTGGCATTCCTTGTTCCACCTTCCTCTTGTTTAAGATGGGGGGGGGGGGGGGGGGGGGGGGTGGAGGCGGTGAACCTTTCTGCTCAATGGCCCGTATAACTCAGAAAACCCGTTTTATGAAATGGAGGACAAAAATATGATTTTTACCTTATACAAAATAAAGGATCAAAACATTGCCTGCTGGTTGATCTCTTCATCAAAATGTAATTATTTTCATGAATAATAGTCACACGCAGAGGAAACACACTGATTTCAGAGTGGGAAACAATGATCCGTTCCAGTTGATGCAGGAACAAGCTCCTCTAGTTCATACAGTCGTGGTTATATACTTCAGCTACCTCCACTGAAACTTTAAATTACAATTCCCCAATTACCAACTTTCATTTCTGTAATCATTTCCCCAGCATCACCCAATTATAGATTGATCACATTCAAGATGCTAAGCAAGAACATTACATCATAACCTGTTAACCCAAATGCATATACACCAAGCAAGAATTAACATGAAGCTTTCAATAAAGCACCAAATTGCCTTCAATTTATGTTCTTCCAAAATGTCTACGGTTATTAAGTTTACATTATAAATGTTACATCAGCCTCCAACATTTTGTATGCAGTAGCAAAAGATGGCAGAAACCCAAACGCTTGGAACAAAAGCCGGAGTATTCTGGAATGAAGTTAGGAAGTTGTTGACAAACACTCAACATTAAACTTCAAAATAACAGATCTGGGTGAACTACTATATCAAGATAAATGGAGCAAAGATCAAGTAAATGAAACTTACGAAGTTCAGCCACAAATCTCTCAGGATCACACATGCTCTAAATGGGCTAATTCTCATGTTATTGCAACTGGTGCTTAGAAATGCATTTTAATGAGGCCTAACCAATCTGCACTGTCTCCCAGACTCTTGCTTCAGGTGGCAACATGTTAACTTCTATCAAAAGGACCAGTCCTCCCTGCAGAAAATTGTGCCTCACACCACAAATAATGGCAGAAATTCTTATGCTCAAGTCCAAACAAATGCCTCAAAACTCATTGGCCGGCGGTTCATTCTACAGCAAGATAATGATCCCAAAAATACTGCTAAAGCAACAAAGTTTTTCAAAGCTACAAAATGGTCATTTCTTGAGTGGCCAAGTGAACCCAACTGATCATGCCTTTTATATGCCGAAGAGAAAATTGAAGGGCACTAGACCCCAAAAACAAGCATAGGTTATAGATGGCTGCAATACAGGTCTGGCAGAGCATCACCAGAGAAGACACCCAAAAACTGGTGATGTCCATGAATCACAAACTTCAAACAGTCATTGCATGCAAAGGATATGCAACAAAATACTAAACATGACTACTTTCATTTACATGACATTGCTGTGTCCCAAACATTATGGTGCCCTGAAATGGTGAGACTATGTATAAACTGCTGCCATTTCTACACGGTGAAACAAAAAATTATTAAAATCTGACAATGTGCATTTTATCTACATGTGATTTTTTTCTATTTATGAGGCAAATAAATAAATAAATGATGGGTCTTTGTCCCAAACATTATGGAGGGCAGTATGTACAACAGATTAAACAGAATTTGAACGGAGATTTTGCAATACTGATCTGCTTGCAACTTCCACCAGCCCAGAATACTGTCAATTACTTGCCTTGTATCAAGCAAGCCATTTCTCAACAACATATTAAATACTGCAATTCCCATCTCGAACACCAGCTCTTCCAAAGATGGATAAGGTCAGCAATACCATCACCATTCCACCCTCGTGATTGTACTGAAGCCACACATGTCAATGTACATTTCCTTTGTCACCAATACAATATCTAAAATTTCTTGCCACCAATGGGAAAGGTAGAAGGTTCTTCCAAACAACATTTTTCTCGATCCCTCAATAATAGACATTTATCTCTACACTCGTCTTGCAAAGAACTTTTACATCTAAACAGCCTTTTTTCACCATTCTTCCTCAATACTGGCAGCATAAGACTCTCCTTGGTTCAGGGTCCTTTTCCCTTACATTAACATTTCTAACATTAACATGCACTATAGAGGTGGGAATTATAGCAATGCATACTCTCTTACAAAATAAGTAAATCAAATGAAGGCATTTAAGCAACTTCAAGAACACGGACCAGGAAGCAATCAATCACACAAAGATAACTTGTGCACTGATGCCGAGGCAATTCTAATGTCCCTTTCTTATGCCACATCCTCAAACATTGGATTAATAAAAAACCTGAAGACAACCTTGACCTTCAAAACAGCTTCAACAGTTGGAGGTGAAACAAAAAATGAAAATCACACCTTGTCCGAGTAGTTACATGCAAGCATAGCATGCATGTTAGGAACTGCAATTCTGCATTTATGATCCAGGGCTCTCACTTAATATTTTTTCGCTGTTGCCAACATAGGCAGCTTTTTAGCTTGCCGAATAACAGTTTAGGTGGTCATTTAAGACGGCTTGCATGACGCGTGCGATAATGTGCTCGGACGAAGTGCGTAGTTAACGGTACGAGTTCATTCCAAGTTCTCACGAGTTTGCCCCGATTCGAACTCAGAGATTTACAGTAATGGCCACTCGTCGGTACTCGGGGCTCTCATGGACATTTTTCAACACGTTGAAAAATCTTCAAGTGTCTTCCCGTGCTTCCCTGCCGTTATCGAGTCTTCCCGAGTACCTGCTGTTAGCAGTACGAGCCGCTAAGAGACGTCCCCGAGCTCCGATGTACCCGCTACGCTCATTCTCCATGCTTACCACGAGTTTGAATTTTTTTTTAAGCTTAGGAGAGCTCTTGGAATGAACTCGTACCGTGGGAGAGGGCTATTACCAGTCGGAATTATGCTCAATGAAGCATTCACATATTATTTCTGCTTCAAATAAAGTCACAAACATAAACATATTCACTAATCAAGACATGATATATATCACAATGATATGCAGCAAAATTATAATACAGTATCTCAACTCTTTTTACACGTTGCAATGAATGCAATTTCTATTATTTCTATCCGCTTCTATTTCTAACCATGCACACTACAGATTGATGCAAGCATATTTGCTGTGAAAGACCGGCAAATTATCATGACATGACCATAGCATGGGTCTTTTCCTCTTGAATCATCAATCTCTGTTGTGCCCAGTCACGGCAAGGCAAGTTGATAGAGAATTGAACCGATCTGTTTAACACCTTTGAAGGTAGACACAGTAACAACATCAAGACGGGAAAAATAGATACAAAATATATCCCTTCTGCTCTAGGATTTTTTAATTTAAAATAAATGAAGAGAATGGAAGTGTACTTTGATTTTCTTAGTCTTGTAACATACTTGTTACTGTATTATTATTATTATTACCTGACCAGACCTATACCATACTTTTGAATGTACATAGTACCTCTTTTACTCGGTGCCCACTAAGAAAATGAGTGATGGATAGGTGACTGTATGGAATCAATCATGGAACCTGGTAAGTGAGATTGCCCAGAAGGGCAATAAAAATGGCTGAAGTGGGGTTTTCTGCTTGATATTTAAACCATCTCCTGAAAAGCAAAGTAAAGGCAGAGCTGTTCAAATACATCTAAAAGTCACTTTAATTGTCATCTGAGTTGGTCTCGAGCAGAGCATCCTCCTCATCAGACTTGTCACTGTCAGGGTGAGGCCCAAGGCAGATGCTGCAGCTGAGTCTTCTCTCGTGTCATGCCTCCTTGCCCTCATCCCTCCTGCATGCCACAAAATAATGGCTGGCCAGGGATACATAGAAACATAGAAATTAGGTGCAGGAGTAGGCCATTCGGCCCTTCGAGCCTGCACCGCCATTCAATATGATCATGGCTGATCATCCAACTCAGTATCCTGTACCTGCCTTCTCTCCATACCCCCTGATCCCTTTAGCCACAAGGGCCACATCTAACTCCCTCCTAAATATAGCCAATGAACTGGCCTCAACTACCTTCTGTGGCAGAGAATTCCATAGATTCACCACTCTCCGTGTGAAAAATGTTTTCAAAGTCCTTGATGTCACTGGCATGCAGCATGATGAGGAGCTGGTCCGTCACCTGGTTGTCCTGGAGGGAACTTCTGATGGTGTTCTTCAGCTGCTTCAGCCGGCTGAAGCCTCGCTCAGCCTCAGCTGAACTTGCCGGTATTGGAAGGACGAGGTCAAGGAGAGTGCAGATGTTGGATAGCTCTCCCTTTAACATTCCTTCTCTCACCTTTTGCCCCCTTTGAACTAGGCAAACATGCACAGCAAAATATGGAAAGTCCAAAATAACACAACAGTACAGCACAAAGACATGCCCTTCGGCCCACAATGTTTGTACAGAACATGCCATGATCATTATTTTATCTGTGCATAATCCATATCCTCCATTCCTAGCATATCAATATGCCTCCCCAAAGGCTTCTTAAATGCCACTAACGTACCTGGGTGTCATTTGCCAACATATTAACCAACCCATCTACATCCAAAATGTTATCTATATATTACCAAAACTCTCATCTTGTTTGTTTATATGCGTGTTCCCAAAACGCCGCCAGAACGGTACACAATAACGCTACAATTTTTAGCCCACCTTACTCACCATTGTCCTGGGGTGTGAACTGCCAAATTGATGTTATATTTTACAAGTTATTGACATTTTAAACATTATGTATTTTACAGGTTATTGACATTTTAAACTTAAAAAAAAAAAAATCATCACTTTGGGCCGTGTTTTCTCGAAACTTCACCAAAACGGTACACGATAGCTCTACAATTTTCGGCCCACCTTATTCACCATTGTCCTGCGATGTGAACTGCCAAGTTTCATTCAGATTAATGTCATATTTTACATGTTATTGACATTTGAAACAAATTTTTAAAAAAAACAACAAAAAAAAACTTTTCCACTTGCCCTGCCCATCACCCGCGTTCGATGTCACAACGGGAACCCAACGCGTCACAACGATAAGATGGCCGCCGGATCCGTGCGTGTGCAGTAGGCCCGGTATCCACGCATGCGGATTTTAAAATAACTGAAAGTCACCCCGCGAGTGCACAGTGGGGGAAGGAAAGTTCGAGAACTATGAGAGAATAAGGTCAGGGCCAATTGTAAGCGGTGTGAGAGGGGAGGTGAATACCAAAGTCAAAGTGTTGTATATGAATGCGCGAAATACAAGAAATAAAGTGGATGAGTTTGAGGCTCAGTTAGAAATTGGCAAGTATGACATTGTGAGAATTACAGAGACATGGCTGCAAGAGGGCCAGAGCTGGGAACTGAATATTCAAGGGTATACCTCCAATCGAAAAGACAGACAGGTGGGCAGAGGGGGTGGGGTAGCTCTGTTGGTACGGAATGAAATTCAGTCCCTGGCAAGAGGTGACATTGAAACAGGATATGTGGAGTCATTATGGATAGTGGTCGAGTATAGGAGCAAAGAGGTCCTTCTGCAGTTGTACAGGGCCCTAGTGAGACCACTCCTGGAGTATTGTGTGCAGTTTTGGTCCCCTAATTTGAGGACGGACATTCTTGCTTTTGAAGGAGTGCAGCGTAGGTTTACAAGGTTAATTCCCGGGATGGTGGAACTGTCATATGCTGAGAGAATGGAGCGGCTGGGCTTGTATACTCTGGAATTTAGAAGGATGAGAGGAGATCTTATTGAATCATATAAGATTAAGGGTTTGGAGACACTAGAGGCAGGAAACGTGTTCCCGATGTTGGGGGAGTCCAGAACCAGGGGCCACAGTTTAAAATTAAGGGGTAAGCCATTTAGAACAGAGATGTGGAAACACTTTTTCCACACAGAGTGTTGTGAGGCTGTGGAATATTCCGTCTCGGAGGCCGGTGGAGGCTGGTTCTCTGGAAACTTTCAAGAGAGAGCTAGATAGGGCTCTAAAAGATAGCAGAGCCAGGGGATATGGGGAGAAGGCAGGAATAAGGTACTAATTGGGGGTGATCAGCCATGATCACATTGAATGGCGGTGCTGGCTCGAAGGGCCGAATGGTCTACTCCTGCACTTTTTGTCTATTTAATCCGCGGGTGTGTGATTTGAAATTAACGCGGCGCTGAGGCTAGGTCTGGGGGTGGCTGCGCTGCTCCTCTGCGCCCGCGGGCAGCGAGAGGTGAGGGATCCAGGGCAAGGACTTGGCCGCAGCCTCGGCCTCTCCCTCCCGGCTCCAGACCTCTCGGCCCAACCCTCCCCCCCACCTCAAGAACAATTTCATCGCCGACGTGGTGGAGTAAACAGGACCAGCGGTGGTTTACAACAAAATCCTGGGGAGGTGAGGGGGGGGGTGTGTGGAGGATAGAGGGAGAGGAGGGCAGTGGAGGAGGTGAAAAGGAGAGTGGAAAGAAGAGGGAGGGTGAAGAGGAGGGGAGTACCTGGGGATGAAGGGGAATGGAGGATATGGGTAGGGAGAGGGATGGGGAGGTAATGGAGGAGGGGAGGGGGAAGAGAGAGGAGGGGAGGGAGGGGGTGAGCAGTGGAAGCAGAGGAGGATTGGTGGAGGATGGGGAGAGGGAGGATAATGGAGGAGGGGAATAGGGGACTGAAGAGGGGGAGTAAGATGCGTTCACATTGATCTTATATTTTACAAGTTATTGCCATTTTTAAACTTTTAAAAAGTCGCAGTCACGCTCTCACGTGCCGGCTGTGCCTGCACAGTTGGGCGAGGGTGGCCTTGACTCGCGTCACAACAGGGATCTCTGGCATCACAACGAGAACCTGTCAGTCGCGCCTGCGCAGCCACGCTTTATTAAATTTCGTTGTACATGGTTCATGTTACAATGACAATAAATAATCTATTCTATTCTATTCTACTATTCTATTGGCGAGTGGTGGAATATTGCGTTGCTGGAAATGGGCCCAACGGGTCCGCTCATGTAAATGTTAAAATTATATTATTCAACACTCATTTCAAATTTGTAAATACGTAGGACGTGAATGCACTGGAGAGTGTAAAGATTCACCAGGATGTTTCCCTAATTGGAGGACTTCAGTTAAGGGGAGAGATTCAGTAGGCTAGGTCTGTTTTTCCTGGGGTGAAAGGCTGAAGGGTGACTTGATAAAAGTTTTGAGAGGTATGGATATGGTGGATAGTCAAAATAAGTATTCCCACAGCATGGTATCAATACAGGTTTATATAGGTTAGAAGGGAGGAGTTTAGAAGGGGATCCAAAGGGAATGTTTAAACTGAGTGGTTGAGATCTAGATCTCAATGCCAGAGGCAGTGGTGGAATCAAATACAGCACTGCTTGAGGTATTAAGACAGACATAAAATAGGCAAGACAAGAAACAGCAGATGCTGGAACTCTGGGGGGAAAAAAAACAAATTACTAAAGAAAGTCAATGGGCCAGACACCATCTGTCAAGGGAACGGACAGGCAATGTATTGGTATGTATGTGAGCAAACAGGATCAATATAGATAGACAAAAGGGTCGGCATGGAAGTAGTGGCCAAAGAGCCCATTTTCGTGCTGCAAACTATGACTGGTCAATTAGCATCCCCAATTTCAAGGTAATTTCCAATTAACCTGCACGAACTTCAAGTTAATTGGGATATCTGCGGGATTGATGTTTTAATATCTCCACCACACCAATAAAAACCGTATAATATATTTCAGTGGCCATTCTAAAATTTAACTGTAAATCAAACCATTAAAAATGCAGAAAACGCCAGAAATACACAGGTGAAGCAGCATTTTTGGAAAGAAAAACTAGTTCATGTTTTAGGTCAAAGATCCTTCAGAATAGAAACAAAGATAAATTAATGAGTTACGAGTTGCACAGGTGGGGAAAGGATGGAAAGAGCAAGCCCAGGATTATCACTTTAATTCTCCATCCCACTCTGTTCTGTCCCAGTTGTAGCCTCTCCAGTTGTTATAACAACACAAGCACATCGTATCCGTCAAGGCATACTGCATCTTCCCGACTCAGTACCAAATTCTACAACTTAAGCTTCCTTTGTCTATCTGAGAACTGACCATTTTACGGTAAGCCATCAAAAAATATGGCTCTTCTCTTCATTGGTACACTCTGACCCTTTGGGTATGTCACACACCCAATTAGCAGATCATACATTATCCCATTTAATCAATTTGACAAAAGAATTTCCAAAGCAACCCTGACCTCATCTCACCACATTTAATCCCTTTCCCCAATTCAACCCCACCCCATCTCCTCTGCGACATAAAACATAGTTTGCCTTACTTCCCCAGTTCCGATGCAGGGTCTTTGAACTGAACCAATAACTTAATCTTCACAAATGCTGCTGACTTGCTGGGGGAGAGCATTAGTTTTTACTTCAGATTTCCAGAAAGTTTCTTACTTTAAAAAAAGATACTTTAAATGCCATCACAATATTGTATGCCTGACAATTCAATCCAACAATTGAACAGGAATAAGCAAATAGACCACCTTGCTGCAATTATCAACTGGTGATAACAAATATTGTCAACATCTATCAAGTTTACGATTTTCTTCTGTCAGCAACACTCCCTTTAAGGATCAAAATTAATGTAGCTACTGATTACAGCAATTCGACAAGTAACTAGTTACACTGGGACAATACTTCAACTTTGATCATCGGCATTAAATCAGTGTTGCATCTTGAGCCTTCCTGTAGCAGGTATTCATGGTACTCAATCCAATTTGCTATTGCATTCCTTGGTTACTAAAACTGGAGCTCCCTATTATGCAAGGCATGTAGTTTTAATTCAAGGTACATCAAATCAGCATGAAGTAACTGGCAAATATGATGCCAATTCAAAAAACAGCCACATTTCAAACACATACAAATATTAAAAAAATTAAAATTGCAAATAAAGATACATGAAATTAGTTTACAAATGCTGAATAGTTTGGCACAATGGTTTAATGTACTATTTATAGCTCATTGTGCTCATCTTTCAAAAAAGTTTAAAAATACGATGACATTTCATATACAGGTGCACAACCTTTTATCCGGAGTTCAGGAAACCGAAAAACTCCGAAAACCGGCCATTTTTTCCAGGATGTCGTCTGCACACCAAAGCTCGCGTTTGGCGCCAAACTTGACCCGAAACGACCCACGGTCAACCCAGGTCTGTACTACTGTAGTGGCTGCCTCCTCCCCGGAGACCGAGGAGACACTTAAACATCTGTAAATCATTGCTTAAATGTTAGTCAGTTACTTTGGAGGGCTTTTATGTGAAGGGGGAGGGGAGGAGAGGGGGGGGTGAGGGGGTAAACTTTAATTCTTAGTCCCCTACCTGGTCGGAGAGGCGGGGAGCGGTCAATGCCTTACCGAGTCGCCGTACAATAAACTCCGCAGCGCTGTGGCCACCAACTCCCAGCTGGGGCTGCGGGTGTCCGGCCGCGGGCTGCGCCGGTTGTAGCTCCGACCCCGGCAACTCTACCCCTGGCTGCGAGGCGCTCCAAATCCACCGCCGCCCGCGGCCGGACGCCCGCAGCCCCAGCTCCGCGAATGTTGGGAGTCGGCGGCGTCGCAGCGCTGGGATACCAGCGGGGAGCGGGCAATGCCTTACCGGGTCGCCGTGCGGTAAGCTCCAGAGCGCTGTGGCCGCCGACTCCCAACATTCGCAGAGCTGGGACTGCGGGCGTCCAGCCGCAGGCGGCGCTGGATTTGGAGCGCCTCGCAGCCAGGGGTAGAGTTGCCGGGGTCGGAGCTACAACCGGCGCCGCCCGCGGCCGGACGGAGCCCCAGCTCCGCGATGTTGGGAGTCGCCGACCAGGTAGGGGACTAAGAATTAAAGTTTCCCCCTTCACCCCACCACCACCACATAAAATCCCTCCAAACTAACTGACTAACATTTATGCAATGATTTACAATGATTCCCCGGTCTCCGGGGAGGAGGCAGCCGCTCCAGACGTTTCAAGCCGCCCGCGCTACCTACCTAATCTACGCTAAAAATCTTCCATTCGGAAATCCTAAAATGTCCGAAATCCGACAAGTGTCTGGTCCCAAGGCTTTCGGATAAAAGGTTGTGCACCTGTATTGCCTAAAGTAATCTCAGTGATTTTACTCTGTTCCACCAGAGAAGGCTGCAAACCGCACTGCTTGCTGAATTACTGAAAAATGTGGGGATTTGATTTAAATTGTCCATTCAGAAAATAATTTAAACACATTACACTATTCCTCAGAACTATCAGACTGCCAATACCAAAAGGAGAAAGCTGGTAAAGGGTGCATGGAAAGTACATTTTCATACAACAGCCATAAATGGCAGTGAAAATATTTGTGTTGAAAATAAATGGAATAATATACTTCAAAGCAGGAAACCTTGACTTTGCATGTACAGTTTTGTCTCATTATAAAATATGGCAATTTAAATAAAACAATATTCAAAAGGCCTTTGATAAGGTGCCACACGTGAGGCTGCTAAACATATTATTATGGTTCCATGGTATTAGAAGCAAGGTACTAACGTGGACAGATTAGTTGACTGGCAGAATGCCTTTTCTGGTCGGCTGCGGTGACCAGTGGCGTTCCGCAGGTGTCATGTTGGGTCCGCTATTCTCACAATATATATTAACGAACTGAACGAGGGAATTGATGGCTTTATGACCAGGTTGTGGAAAATATGAAGATAGGTGGAGGGGTAGATAGCGTAGAGGAAGCAGGGAGGCTGCATATGGACAAGTTGGGAGAGCGGGCAAAGTGGTGCCAAGTGGAATACAGCGTAGCAAACATACAGTCACGCACTTTGGTCGAAGGAATAAAGGCGTAGACAACTTTCCAAAAGGGGAGAGGAATTGGTGGTGCAAAGGGACATGGGAGTACTAGTGCAGGATTCCCAAAAGGTTAATTTGCTGGTTGAGTCGGCTGTGATGAAGGCAAATGTAATGTTCATATTCATTTCGAAGGGACTAGAATATACAGCGCCCTCCATAATGTTTGGGACAAAGACCCATCATTTATTTCTTTGCATCTGTACTCCACAAAAAATTTAACACAAACATCCACCATAGCATTCATCACTGTGGTGGAAGGTACAAAAATTGGCCAGTCCTCCTCCACTTTCCCCCGTGGTCGGGACCTCAACCCTCCGCAGCCGTCGCTATGGGCTTCCAGATGTGCAGACAAGGTAAAAAGTCCAGGTAAGTCCTGAATCGGTGCCTCCCCACCAGAGCCCGCGACTTCAGGCTGGTGTAGGCCGCCGGCGGTCACAGATTTAAAGTTCCCGCCTCGCCGCAGCCAGAAGCACCGTAGACTACAGGGCCGGCGGTCTGGAGCTCCTCTTCAGGGATCCCTGGCGAGGGACCCCACTCCTGATGGCAAGTAAGTCCCCGCCGTGCCCGCGGTAAAGTTGGCCGCGGGCCAGTAGTTGGAGCTCTTCTTCCCCCGGGTCCCCCACGAGGGATCCCGAGCTGCGGATGCCGAGCTCTGCAGACCGCCGGCCGCTGAAGCCCTGGGCGGGTCTCCGGGAAAGACCGCCCGATCCTCGTTGTTAGGCCACGGGGCAGGCAACATGGAAAAAGTTGCCTCTCCGTGGAGGAGGCGACCGAAGTGGTCCCCCCCCCCACAAGACACACAAAGAAACATTAAAAACATACTTTAAAACACACTAAAAAAAATGTAAAAGTTGATTTTAATAAAGGCCATCTTTACAGGCAATACATTTTAGTTTCACTATGTAGAAATGACAGCTGTGTTTATACATAGTCTCCCCATTTCAGGACACAATAATGTTTGGGACACATGGCTAAACAGGTGTTTATAATTGCTCAGACATGCATAATTGCCTCCTTAATGCAGGTATGAGAGATCTTAGCACCTAGTCTTTCCTCCAGCCTTTCCATCACCTTTGGAAACTTTTATTGCTGTTTATCAATAGGAGGACCAAAGTTGTGCCAATGAAAGTCAAAGAGCCATTATGAGACTGAGAAACAAAAATAAAACTGGTAGAGACATCAGCCAAACCTTAGGCTTACCAAAATCAATTGTTTGGAACATCATTAAGAAGAAAGAGAGCACTGCGACTTGCAGACCATGGAAGACCTCCACAGCTGATGACAGAAGAATCTCTATAATAAAGAAAAAACCCCAAACACCCGTCTGACAGATCAGAAACACTTGTCAGAAGTCAGGTGTGGATTTGTCAATGGCCACTGTCCGCAGAAGACTTCATGAACCTACGACACTGCAAGATGCAAACCATTGGTTAGCTGCAAAAATAGGATGGCCGGGTTACAGTTTGCCAAGAAATACTTAAAAGAGCAAGCACAGTTCTGGAAAAAAGGTCTTGTGGACAGATTAGACGAAGATTAATTGATATCAGAGCGATGGCAAGAGCAAAGTATGGAGGAGAGAAGAAACTGCCCAAGGTCCAAAGCATACCACCTCATCTCTGAAATACGGTAGTGGGGTGTTATGGCCTGGGCATGTATGGCCGCTGAAGGTACTGGCTCACTTATCTTCATTGATAATACCACTGTTGATGGTAGTAGCATAATGAATTCTGATATGTATAGACACATTCTATCTGCTCGTTCAAACAAATGCTTCAAAACTAATTTGGCAGCGGTTCATCCTACAGCAAGACAATGATCCCAAACATACTGCTAAAGCAACAAAGGAGTTTTTTTAAAGCTAAAAAATGGTCAATTCTAGAGTGGCCAAGTCAATCACCCGATCTGAACCTAATTGAGCACGCCTTTTATATGCTGAAGAGAAAACTGAACAGGACTAGCCCCCAAAACAAGCATAAGCTAAAGGTGGCTACATTACAGGCCTGGCAAAGCATTACCAGAGAAAACACCCACCAACTGGTGATGTCCATGAATCGCAGACTTCAAGCAATCATTGCATGCAAAGGATGTGCAACAAAATACTAAACATGACTACTTTCATTTACATGACATTGCTGTGTCCCAAACATTATGGTGCCTTGAAATGGGGGAACTATGTATAAACACAGCTGTAATTTATACATGGTGAAGCCAAAATGTGTAAGAATGGCATTTATTAAAATCTGACAATGTGCACTTTAACCTCATGTGATTTTTCCTATTACAAATCTCAAATTGTGGAGTACAGAGACAAATAAATAAATGATGGGTCTTTGTCCCAAACATTATAGAGGGCACTGTGAAAGCAAGTTTGTAATACTGAGGTTTTATCACGTGCTGATGGGGCCACATTTAAGAGCAGTTTTGGGCCCCTTATCCGAGGAGGGATGTACTGGCTTTGGAGAGGGCCGAAAGAAGGATTACAAGAATTACCTGAGATGATTGGATTAATGTATGAGAAGTTTAGAAAGATATGGGGGGGGGGGGGGGGGGGGGGGGGGAAAGAGGGGAATCTCATTGAAACCTACTGGATTATGAAAGGCCTAAAGAGTAGATGCGGAAAGAACATTTCCAGTAATGGTAGAGTCGAGAACCAAAAGGCACAACTTCAGAAAAAAAGGACATTTCTTCAAAATGTAAGTGAGGAGGAATTTATTTAGCCAGAGGGTGGCGAATCTGTAGATTTCATTGCCAAAAATACTGTAGCATCCAACACATTGGTTAGGAAGAGAGTAAAAGGTTACGGACAGATGGCCTGAAAATGGGGTTGAGGAGAAAACATAGATCAGCCATGATTGAATGGCGGAGTAGATTTGATGGACTGAATGGCTTAATTGTGCTCTTGTGGCTCATTAACACAGATGAAGCAGTAAAGTACAATTGGTACGCAAAAAAAATGCTACTACACATGATAGAGAAATTGAAGCAAAAATAACATTTTAAAATACAAAAAGTACAAATTTAATAAAAATATAGTCTGCTCTTTTGAGTCAACCAGGTTTTGGTATGGAATAAGTATTCAAACTGTACTTACTTATGGCCTATTTCATTTGAAATTTCGAAAATTTCAGGGGAAAAAAAGGGGGGGGGGGGGAATTCACAATTTAGTAATTTATTTAAAATTGAACATCACCATAGATTAAGAAATCTATGTCAATTTCCAAACATATTCATGCATCTACAAAATAATTTGTGGGTCTTCAAAAACACACCTTTCCTATTTTGCAAGATCAGCTACAGCTCATGCTGAAATGAATGGAGTTATAAAAATAGGACATCAAAATTTGAACATATTTCCTTTAGCTGCCTTTATGGCCTTGCAGTTCAACTGGCAATATGTTTCTGCAATGGTGTCAACTGGCTGTTACAATTGACACTGAAGCCACTTCAGCTCCTTACTTGTGGCTGCTGCAGGGGTACTGAATACCACCTTAAAGGGCCTGTCCCACACCGATTTTTTTGGCGACTGCCAGCATCATTGACCGACGTGTCACAACATTTTTTTTGTCGCCACTAGATTTTGAAATGTTCAAAATCTTTATGAGACCCTGATATAACGCCAGCAGTCTCACCGAAAAAGGAAAAAAAAAAGAAAAAAAACAGCAAGTGGGACAGGCCCTTTATAATGTTGCATTACAAACCCATTTGCTTCCCTTAATGCTGCATCTATTAATGTAGAGGCCACAAGGAAGTAGATTTTTGTACAATATTGGAGTTTATCCCTCTTAACGTCTGGAAAACCGAGGCATATTCAGTTCAGCAGGTCAGTAGCAACACCTGAACACCATTTTGTATAGACAATAATCGGAGCCAGCTCAAAATTGTGAAGGTAAAGGCAGGTTTCATATATTCAAAGGAAACCAAAATGGCAATTGATATTTAAATAGCCTGTACTGAATATTAAACATTTAAATTTCACAAAAGTTTCCTTTCTGGAAGTATTTCTCAATAAAACAGCCAAAATCTAAATTTCGCGGGCAAGAGAAAATCACTAAGCTTGCAAATCGGAGTAAAAGTTACTTGCTGTGTTTACTGGGTTTAATCACCTGACTTTGTTTATAGAAAACTCACATCTTAAATATTCTAAGTGCCTTTGTCAACTACTTTGTTCTCACCACTCAGCAATTACCTCACATCTTAAGTAACCATGGGTACTGTAACCAAACGTATTACTTCAGTTAAAAGCATTTATTTCACATCAACACAGCATGCCAAGCAGTATTTATGCTCCTAATTTTTCTCAGTCAGAGTGAAAACAGGTGGCATGTCTAACATCCCACACATAGACCAGAAAACAGCTCATGTATCATCACAAATACAATGAGTTTAAATGTTTTGTTTTCTCACCACAAATTATCACAAACTACCAAGGACAACAACTGGCCCTGCTGATGGGGCATACACCTGCTCATATGGAGCCAAGGGATGAGAAGTGGAAACATCAATATTATCTGGTAAAGATGTAGAATGTGTCAATATATACAGGAGTTGCAAACCTATGCATTACCACATTAGGCCTCCATTACGTTATTTCACAAAGGTGAAAACATTGGAGGCTTCAAAATTCAAGGTTAAATCTGATGAGACCCAAACACACATCAACACACCACTGCACTTTGTAATGCACACAGGTCTCAATTTTGTATATGCAGCATGCTTTATCCATCAATAAGAATCTTGCAAATGGGCCATCAACCAAGACTTAATCTTTATCACTCCTTCCGTGCCTCAGGTCATCTCTAAGCATTCCAAATGGGAGTATTTTTGGTCACTAGTGTGATGTAGGAAGACGCTGGATCCTAATACAAAATGACCTTACATCAGAGCAAAACTATCAACATGCACTCACACAAGACCTATGCTAGAAGGAGATTGCAGAATCAATGAAGTTTGACATAAAAGCATTCATTTCCTAAAATGTTTTTTTCTTCTCCACTCTACCAAACACTTTGGAACTGTAGCCATTGTAGCCACAGCAATGCACCACTCAATTCTCCTCTCCCCGCCTGGTCAGAACCAGCCCAGGCCACAATAGGGAACATTGATCAACCAGTGTTAAAATGTATAAAATCACACACATAATAGTTAAAAAGGAAGACCCTCAAATTGCAGACAGAATGTCAGGTAGAAGAATCAATCCATTTTCAGATTTCAAAATAACTTGAAAGCTTTTAAAAGCTCTAATTTAATTCCAGTTGCCAGGAATAAAGTGAGATCAGAGATACTCTGCACACCCGACATATTATGAAGATCTATTTTTCAATTCTAATTAACATTACCTGTGCAACAAATAATATTTGGTTCGATGGACAGAAAATGCTGGAGTAACTCAGCGCGACAGGCAGCATCTCTGGATAGAAGGAATGGGTGACATCATCCATTCCTTCTATCCAAAGATACTGCCTGTCGCGCTGAGTTACTCAAGCATTTTGTCATTCTTCGAACCAAATATTATAACTGATAGCAATTTATCCAAAAAAGCAACTAAACCATAAAGGAAAACTTTTTTTTTTTTAAAACAAACTATCATCTATTATAGGACAATTTATAAACAATTACTTACATTTGTACAATGCTAGATTTCTACTTACTTTCAAATGTTTCTAAATAATATGATTAATTTTTAAGCCAATTATTGCATAAATGTACTACAATTGAAATTTCCTGGATCAGGCAAATAATGTCTTCCTAATAAACTTATTGTGTTAAGATACTCAATGATCACACATGGAAATATATATGACAAGATCAACTTTGAATCAAGAATACCTTTGAGGCTTAGTGCAGTGGGCAAAAAACTTTCACCCCGAACTTCAGTTCAAATCCGGACCAGAGTCATGGGATGGATGTCTTCTCTCTATCACTGCAAGCAAGAATCCAACGAGAAATAAGTCTGAGATTGCATATAATATGGAAGTTTAGAATTTCTGAGATGCCACAAGTTACTTTCTCTGAGAGACATAAATATAGATTGGCGCAGTAGTGAGTGCTACAATATCAGGGCAAGAGCACCAATAGATGGAAGTTTTACATGTATCTGTGTTATTTGAAA